>NC_087209.1:61719873-61784873 GCF_015104395.2 Macrobrachium nipponense
GGTGTCACTACAGCGCCAATTACAGTCAAAACTCCAGCACTGTAATGCCCCGGTTAAAGTTCATTGCGCCCCGGTCCTTCTTTGCATTTGCAGGAGAAAATGCAGTGTCCGGAATCAGGAGTGTGAAGTGAAATAAAGGATGTGAGAGAGAGAGAGAGAGAGAGAGAGAGAGAGAGAGAGGAGAGAAGAGACGAGATTTTGAGAGAGAGAGATTTTATATGTAAATAGATGTGTTTAAGGTTTAATGTGTGGGTGTTTTTATATGTAATTATTTTTTTAGGTATGTGTATATGCACACACACATATTTATATATATAATTATATATCATTATAAATATGTATATACAGATATATGTGTGTCTTTTAGTGAATATAATATTGTATATATTATATAGATATATAGTATATATACTACATTACTGTATATATAATATAAAATAAAATAAATGTACATTATATATATATATATAAATATATATATATATATATATATATATATATATATATATATATATATATATATATATATTATATATATATAGAATTACATGCACTGACATCCGGTATTACAAAACCTAATAAAACAATCACGACGGATAAATAAATAAAATGAATAAATAAATAAACAAATAACATTCGAGAAAAAAAAAAACTCCCAACGGACAGTGACAAAACTTTTGCTCAAGCGTTGTGGAAGCTGAACTTGTTATGGGTATTCGATAATTGCTAAGCTCTGAAAGAAACTCCTTGTAACCACCCCTTCCCAACTCCTTCCCCCTTTCCCCCTCCCTCCAGCTCCCTCCCAAAGCAAAACTAGGCCCAACACCAAAGGCCTCCTCCTCCCCCTCCCCGTCCAAGAACAATCGTTGCTTAAATACTTTCTTGGCCCCATTCTGACAATCTGCCATTTCCCTTTTACGAGGCGAGGGAGGGAGGTGTGTGGGTCGGGGTAGGTGAGTAGCGGGCTAGGGAGTGAGGGGGCGGGGCTAGGGGGGGTGGTGAGGGGAGGGGTTAGCGGGAGAGAGTGCGTGTGATTCCGGTGCTATGAGCTGATATATAACGATTCGCATTAGCTCGGCTTTTGATACGAGACGAAAAGGAGGCACTATGTGGATTTACGATGATGTGATTTGATATAATGATATATAATGATTTTTAATACAAGATTTAATGGCACTGGGTTGATTCCTGATATAAGGTTGTAGTGCTTTGACTGATTGGCGTCTTAATCCGGAATAAAAAAGACCGTAGATGGTTTTCTGAAGTAATTTTTTTATATATATGTTATCATGAGAGCTTATCTTTTTATACTTCTAAAATAACAAACATTTTAATACAAAACAAATGAGCATTGGCATATTTTTTATATATGTTCTGTAAAAGGTATAATGATTTAAGTAAAACGGCCGCTAATACAATGCTAATGACGATATTGTCGATTTCTAGTATAATGATTTGATATAATGATGCAATGTATTGAATATGTTAATATGATGCCGTGTTAGATATGGATCATAAAACATGAGAAGGTTACTTTCGTTATATAATGTGATAATAATGTAATGATAAAACGACCCGTTACAATGGTTTGTAATAAAATGAATGATCTCTGTTTGAAAATTGTTTCAGTTGGTTTTCTTGTAACAATGACTTGATATGATGACGTATATATTTCGTAGAATAGTGAATTTCTAATGTAGCTACTATATATATATATATATATATATATATATATATATATATATATATATATCTTTATTACATAATATAACGTCATCCAGTACAAGGCGGAAAGGATTATATAAACTAATATTATAATATTTAGTATTAGAAATCCCGTTACAAATGCTCTGGCCATTTGTGGTGTGAAATCATTTTTGATATTAGGATTAATGATTTTCACTGCAGTGAATTAACGGTATCTGATATAAATGGTATAATGTTCTCGGGTACGGAATTAATATCACTTCTAATATGTTATAATGACTTCAAAATATAGTATATATTATTAATTATTATTTATTATTCAGATGATGAACCCTATTCATATGGAACAAACCCACATGGACCATCGACTTGAAAAAGTTTTATTTAATTTATATGCGAAGGTATGATTCCTGATAAGATAGAGTTACTATAAGTTTGCGCTTCAATTCTTTTTAACCGGACACCGGTTGTGCATTCAATCTTCTCTGTTTATTTTTCCCTTACGGTTTTCTGTCAACAAGATAATCTCAAAAATGTTGCGTAAAAATTTCAGTGAAATTCAGGAGAGACTTTGGCTTCACCCCAAGGAAGATTGGGGGAGATTTTGAATTATACATACATACAAATATGTATTTATGTATGTGTATATATATATACATATATATATATATATATATATATATATATATATATATATATATATATATATATATTAGTTATTATAGCCATAGGTTTTGTGTAGGTTTTAGTCATTCTATACAATTGGTATCAGCGTCAATGAACTTAGTTGCCCCAATGCCGGAGATCA
This sequence comes from Macrobrachium nipponense, assembly GCF_015104395.2. NCBI lineage: Eukaryota > Metazoa > Arthropoda > Malacostraca > Decapoda > Palaemonidae > Macrobrachium > Macrobrachium nipponense. The sequence goes on from NC_087209.1 coordinate 61,722,389, forward strand.
TTAAATCAGTCAGTCATTCAGTCATAAATTTATGTCACTTTTAGGACGTTTTATGCCCTTTTTCGTTCCTTCCAAGTAACTGTATGCGAATTACACCGTTAATATTCGAAATAGGATATTATTATAATTGCTGAATGTAACTATCTAAAGCCCGGGACGCAGTGTTACCATACGCAAACACCACAGACGGGTGGACAGATGGAAAAAAACAGAGTATAGTCAAGATGGCGTTAATATTACCAGTCATTCATGGGATGTGACTAATATACGAGATGGTCGAGACAGTAGGTTCCAGTCTCTGGACTGTTACGTACCAGAAAGGTTTGCCGTGAAACCAACTTTGTTGCACGGAAGTTTAAATGGAAACTGAGTTTTACATATTACTATAAGTAGATTCACATCAACCGTGCATCTGATGTCTAGGCCAGCCCCTTACGACACTCTTGATTGGCTGTTGATAAGCCAATCACAGGGCTGGAAACTCTCAGTCTCTCTCGAGAGTTCACATAGGCAAGATGTATGTTCCATCTCTCCTGAAAGACGTATACCTCAGGAGAGGTAGAACATAGCTCCTACCCATGTGAACTCTCGCGAGAGACTGAAAGTTTCCAGCCCAGTGATTGGTTTATCAACAGCCAATCAGGAGCATCGTAAGGGAGTGGCCTAGACATCACATGCACGGATGATGTAAATCTACTATAGTATGATTATTGTTTTTATTGATATTATTACTCTTCTTGCTTGGATATCAATGGAAATATCAATGGAAATATCTCCTGGTAATAATATATATATATATATATATATATATAGATATTCTATATATATAATATATATATTATACACACATATATATAATGATCTATTATATGTATGTATAAGTACAGTTATCATCATGCCTATCTTTCGAGATTTGATATGGAAGTGAGACTGTCGGCCCTATGCCTTCTTCAACCTATGTACAACCTATCACTGTCGAGTGACTACTAGGTGTATGCTTCATTCCCAGACAACTGAAACCCAATAGATTATTCTCCGGCTTGCGTTGAATATTACAGAATTAGATAATGAGGTAATTCATCATAGCTCATTAGATAATGAGATCGTTCGTAATTCGATGACCTCTGTTGTTGTGACACTAGGTAATTTAATATCAAATCACTGAAACAATCGCTGTATAATTTATCGTAGGTTTTTTTCATGATAAAATTATCTCAGCTTTTTTGTATTTTTATGATGAAATTATCTTGCATTTTTTGTATTTTTCATAATGAAATTTTTTCATGAGAAGAGTATCATACTTTAAAAAATATTCATGATAAAATTATCTTTTTCATATTTTTTCATGATAAAATTATCTTACGTTTGTTGTATTTTTATGTTAAATTACCTTACGATTATTTTTACTTTTCCACGATACAATTATCTTACGTTTTATGAATTTTTTCATGATAGGATCATCTTGCTTTTTTGTAATATTTTTCATGCTAAAATTATCTTATTCATACCATGGTCTTATCATCTTCTGTCTCCCCATGCAACAAGAAGCATTATCCAGAAGTAACTTGAGACCACGCAAAATCCTCTGGAGTGTTTCAATGTAATATGACGACGTAATCCGTGCATTAGCTGGGCTCTCAATTCTTGACCATAAATGCCAAAGAGAAGCCATATCTTGCCCTTCTCCATTTTGAGGGATGGCATGACATACCCTTACTTTTTTCTGAGTTTCAAATATGAATTTATTATAATACTTCCGTGTAAAGATTGGCGACAAACTCCTCCTCATTCAGTCTTTGGAGACAAGACAGACTTTAACTTTAAAGATGCATCCATATTCCAGTAAAACATGTCACAAATATGTTAGCAACTTGTTGTACACACATCGAACAGGTTGACCACAAGACAGCGACATACTGGTAGTCTTAACCAGCGTCTCATACAGTTAATGTAGCATTCGTTCTTCACTCGTGGTCCTAAAATTGTTTATATGTTCGTGATTTGTTTCCAACATATTTGTAATATGTATGCGAACTTGTCGGCGTCTGAAGCGTGGACGTGCCATTATTAGGATGATATATTGGAGACATGTTTCGAAAACTCTATATATATACTTGTTTCACGTCGTCCGGCTCCTATTGGGGTCGTTGCTTTCATTAACATTTGTGACATGTACGCGACAAGTCGCCGACCAATAGCAGGACATATTGGAGGACGAGAGCTTTCGAAAAAGTCTGCGTACTTTCCTTCATGGCGTCCGGCTTCTAGTGGGGGTCGTTGCTTTCATTAACATTTAAACGATTCCCAGAATGACTGATAAAGAGACGGCCCTCTCCCGTGACACACTGCTGTTCAGCAATATGTGCCGAGCGGCGTTTCATAAAAGCTTCTTTATTTTTTTTTTCTTTTTTGGGGGGCATTTTTCAGCAGGCAAATTTTCATTGAAATTCCCTTCAAATTTCGAAGTGTGCAGAGACAAAGCCCCGGACGCCACGTCCTCCCTCCTCTACCCATCGCCCTGCACTGTCTTTCTCGATGTCTCTCCCTCTGTTAATATTTGCTCTTATCGTTTGTGTAATGATCTCGTCAACAGATGGCGCTCTCCGTCCCTTCCTCTTATTCTGAAGGATCGCACTTTTTATTTTTTTTTCTATCGCTCCGAATTCTTCGCATCTTGAAGAGTCGACGTTTGGCAAACATTACCAAACAATCCTTCGCATTTCAAAAGGGACAAAAAAAAGGTTAAGACAGAGAGAGAGTATGAGAGAAAGAGAGAGGGAGTCGATAATCCCAATAACGAGATGGCCATGAGCGTCGTCGGTTTGTTTACAAGCGGGGCACTTTTCGTCGTGTTTCGTTTGATGTATCCGCTTCGTTATATACGAGCTCGGGCGCCTACGAGAGGGATGATGATGATGATGATGATGAGGATGATGATGATGATAGTGATGATTCTCCGTGCAAAGAAAGCGAAGACATTGTCGTGTCGTGGGCCAAACAAACCTCTGCCTCTTGACTGAAGTCTCTCTTGACGAAGGAACTTCTGCTTCGATGATATATATATTTGTGTGTGTGTGTATGTATATGTGTGTGAGTATATATGTATGCGTGTGTGTATATATATCTCAAGTATAAAGCTTTAAACCAGTGTTTTAATGGCCTTTTATACTTGAGACGTATCCTGTTTCAACTGTATATGTATATATATATATATATATATATATATATATATATATATATATATATATATACATATATAGATATTGGAGTAAGGAGACGCGTTCTGTCTTTTATCCATTTATTTAGCTTGATACTTTTTCCAGGCTGAAACGATTACATATCAATTGCCGATAAGTAAAAAGATACACACAATGTTTACCAATACCATAATTAAAAACCTTTTTAATAAATTAAGAATAAAAAACAGAAAACAACAGAATGACAGTGAAAGGGTTAGGAGCGAATACAGAGAGAAACAAAATTAATTGAAAATAATAATAATAAAAAATATATATAATAATAATAATAATAATAAAATCAATAATAATAATAATAATAATAATAATAAAATATAACGAACAAGACACCTACCCACAGCGGTAGCGTAAGGAGAACTGACACGAAAAATTGTTATGGAGGGGAGTGTAACCAAAGCAACAGGTTATTAGGCAATAAACAGTTGGGTGGAAGATGACTGGTGGTTAAGAGTAGGTACAGTTAGCTTAATCATTATTGATTCAAGGGTGGTTAGTTCGTCTATCCTTGAGTAATTGCTTCTGCCTCCAACTTATATATATATATATATATATATATATATATATATATATATATATATATATATATATATATATATATAGAGAGAGAGAGAAGAGAGAGAGAGAGAGAGAGAGAGAGAGAGAGAGAGAGAGAGAGAGAGAGTGTATATATGCTATATGTATGTGTGTGTATTATTGTGTGTGTGTGTTCCAGTAATTTTATCAGGCTTAGTTTATTATGTATGTACGCACCATGTATACTATAGTGGCATTGATCCTCTTAAATTTCACTATGAAGATTTAGCATCCTTATTGTGTACAGTTTCCATATTTAGCAAAGTGAACCTAGGATGTACTGAAACGTTTTCGTTCTTTCCATCAGTCACTTAAAACTGGGCTAATTCAGGTTAACTTAGGTTACGTCAGCCTCCATGAAATATAGGAGCCAAGGAAAGTTACCACTTCGAAAATAGCAATGAACAAACAGAATCCAAAATAAGGTTCTCCTACATTGGGTGAGGGAACGGTTTCCCTGAGGATGTCTTGCCATTGGGACGTGAAAGGTTCAAGCGAAGATGCGATACAGTTCTCCTGTCATTTATTAATTCACTTACATTTTTACCCATTTCTTAAAATTAATTTGTGAGTGTATTTGCTTTCACAATAAGCGATCTCCTCTTTCTGTCTTTCCTGTTACCTTCTTTTACTTTTTCTAATGAACGCCATATTCTGGGGAAGCTTGTACCATATGAACAGGGTTCATCTTCTGAATAATAATAATAATAAGTAGTATGTGTGTTTATTTTTGTTATTGAAACTACATATATTTTAAATAAAATTAAACAGGCATACTACTGTGGATTTACTTTCCCATTTTAATGACTCGTGCGATTATGACTTTTCTTTGAATAATAAATATAATATATTCTTTGGGAGCTTGAATTTAAAGCCGATGTCCCCTGTGCTGGGCTTGTTCCATATGTATATCGTTCATCTGAACAATAATAATAATGATAATAATAATAAGAGAGACAGAGTACTCGCATGGAACGAAATATGGTAACCTTTTTCTTTCCTACGAGCTAATATTTCGGTACTGAGACTTTGTTTGGTAGTGTCGACTAGCTGACATTGCAGTCTTCATGTCAATAATGACATCTGGCGACAATGTTGAATCTCTCGACATTGCATTCTCCATTTCAATTACGAGACGTTGCTGACTCTCTCTTGTGGGTGTAGTCACATCTTAATGCCGAGATCTGGTGATGTTGCTCAAACTGTTGACAGTGTAGTTTTGTGTGTGTGTGTGTTGTGTGTGTGTGTGTGTGTTTGCGTGTGTGTGCTACTTGGCTGGTTATCTACCCGTCACCTACTTCGAAGTGCTATTACTAAACACTGCGGAAGCTCCTTGGGACGCCGTGTTTAGTACCAAGCCCCACGGGGATCAAAGTATTATATAAACCCATTTCTGTATTGTGTGGTGGACAAATTATATCAATAAACGATATCTACTTAACATTTACCATACGTTGTTTAGAATTCGCACCTCGGAGGAGGAGGCGACGCGCAGATAGCAAGCCAAAGTAGCACCATCCTCTCTCTCTCTCTCTCTCTCTCTCTCTCTCTCTCTCTCTCTCTCTCTCAAGACTGAGTTTTGGTAAAGCTGAGAGTGTAGTCCTCATCTCGAGATTGTGAAGGTGTGTGTGTGTGTGTATGTGATTTTGGGAAATATCCTACCGATACTTGTTTCATAAATGAACATATGCCATTTTCTCCAGTGAAGGTCGATAAATAAACCTAAAAGTGAATGAGAGAAACTGGAGATATGTGAATGCTTTCTCTCAACTGCTTTCTCCCAGTTGAGAGAAAGCATTTCGAAGGAATGCAGTATTCGGTTCAAAATCCGAGATCATTGTTTGTATATAACTAAAGTGGCTTAATTTTCGAACTGTCAACGATTTCCTTTCCGTCAAGGTCAAGTGGTATTTAGTCTCTTAATGATGCGTTGGCTACCTACGTGCATTTATCTTAATATAGTGACAAGAGTTTCCTTGTAATTATTAATCTTGTCTTCGCTTCCACCCTGCATAAAGCGCAAACTATTATTAGAAGTAGTAATATTATTATTGCTATTTATGGTGTCGTAGTTAAAAGAGAGTTGTGGGGATTTTTTCACAGCCGAAATTAATTTATTAATTAATACCCTTTTAGAATTTCATCGTCTCAATATCACTTCGGTCACTTATAATGCAAAAACTCCCTCTCCCTCTCTCTCTCTCTCTCTCTCTCTCTCTCTCTCTCTCTCTCTCTCTCTCTCTCATTGTGTGCGATCTTGTTTGTATTTCTGTTTAGTCAAGTTCCTTCTTTCTCTCTCAAGAATTTTTTGTTCAACATGTCTATCATGGATAGACAATGTTATTAAATCAAGATTGAATGTACAAATAGTTGAGGATGAAGAAGAAGAGGAAGAAGAAGAAGAAAAAGAAGAAGAGGAAAACGGAAGAGAAGTAAACAAAAATGAAATGACAGAAAAAAATAAGGAAAACAAAGAACAAGATAAAAGTATGGATGCAGAGATACTCATTGATACTACATATGAGGCAATAAAGCAGCATACCTACGAAGAAATAAATTACGATATGACAACAGAAAAGCAAATCCCGAAGAGGCTCTACCCAGATCTACACAATGACGGGAAAGAGGAAAAAATAGACAAGAAAGACAAAATCTGCAACCTTTTGAAAAGAGGGAATTGCAGATTTGGAGAAAGATGTTACTACAAACATCCTAAGGTATGTCAAAACTATGAAATATATGGTAAATGTGCATACTTAGATGGCTATGGGGATGATTGCAGAGATCTGCATCCAAAAAAATATGTAAAAACAAAAACCTAAAAGAAGGAAAAGGATGTAAGTTCGACAAAAAATGCAAATATATGCACCCTGTAGCCATGAATCATAATCAAATAAATAACCAACCAAGTAATAAAATCCAAAATAAGAAAGAAACAAATAAAGAGAGAAATCAAGAATATCAGGTAAAAGAGAAAAGCAAACCACCAATGAGATATGCAGACCGGTGTCAGCAAAAAATTTCAAAGCATCAGCTCCGAAATTCTACTCAAGAGATAATAACTGTATTTATTATGCAAGAGGATATTGCAGAAACGGAGAAAATTGCAGATTCAGACACAAAATAAATAATTATGATGAAGGAAGATCAAATATTATGGAAAAGTTGGATTTTTTAATGTCAGAATTTCTGGAAATGAAAAAAAAGAACAACATACCAGAACAGGAAAGAGACATGGGAAAATCCTTATTACTACCAATATTAAATGAAGGAGAAAACACGCAAACCATCATAGTGATGAATGCGCAGGGTTTTAGTTACGAGTAACTCAAAAAGAAAAATAGAGTACTTAGAAGAACTAACCCAAAATGAAAAGAAAATAGATATAATGAATATAAGTGAAACCTGGTATTCCCAATAGACTGGGAATGATGATCAAATAAAAGGGTTCCAAACTTATAGATCAGATAGAAAAAATAGGAATCAAGGGGGAACCGCAATATATGGGAAAGACAAAAAACAAGGAAAAATATATAGAGAAATATAGTAACTCAGAATGTGAACTAATAGCGGTAGAATTTGAATCTGAAAAATTGATGAACATAGTAATATATAGACCTCCTAATACTAAAGAGTTTGACTTAATAATTGAAAAATTGGATGATATATGTAGAAATCACAAGGACTGGACTATTCTCCTATCTGGTGACTTCAACTTTCCTTTCGTAGAATGGAAAGAACGAATAGGAGACTGTGGTTGTACTTATACATATAAAAAAGAGAGTAATAGTAGTGCAGAAGATAAGAGGCAATTTGAAAAGCTATTAGATATGCTACTAGAATACAACATTCAACAAATAAATCACCTGCCAACAAGAAAGGAAAATACTTTAGACTAGTATTTGTGAACGAGATGAATTATGTTAAAGAAATAATAGTTTATAATGCGAGTATTTCAGATCATAATGTCATAGAATTAACAGTTCATTCCAAAGCAAGTGAAAATAGAGATAAGCAAGAAATGAAAAAGTGGGAAGGATATGGAAAATACAACTTCTACAGTAAAAATATAAAATGGTCAGAAATTAATGAAGAATTAAACAAAGATTGGGATAACATTTTCGTAAGTGATGACATAAGGGTAAATACGGAGATATTATATAAAATATTAAAGAAAATAGTGGATAAATATATACCGAAGAAGAAAAGTAAACATCATTCATGCATACCAAGAGACAGAAGGATCTTGTTCCAGAAAATCAGAAAGTGGAAAAAAGGTCTTGCAAAAGAAAAAAATGCATGGAAAGTTATAGAACTAAAAAGTAAGATAGAAAATGCAGAACAAAAGATTATACAATCAAAAGAAAATGAAAAACGAGACTTGGAAGAAAAAACCCTATTAAATATCAAGCAAAACCCCAAACTATTATACTCATATGCGAAGAAGATGAATAAAAGAAGAATAGAAATAGGCCCTCTGAGAATTGAAGGGAGATTAACGAATGAAAAAAAGGAAATTTGCAACATACTGGCAGAACGATATAAAGAGAATTCACCCCTAGAATAGAAATAATGAAGATAATGATATAGAAGTAAGGGACGAAAATAGTGAATATTTAGCTGACATAGAAATTAATGAAGCTGATATTGTGCAGGCAATTAATGAAATTAAAAATGGAGCTGCTGCAGGGCCGGATGGAGTCCCTGCTATTTTGTTAAAGAAAGTAGTTCATTCTATCGCAAAGCCACTTGCAATATTATTAAGACAAAGTGTAGATACAGGCAAGATTTATGATGAGCACAAATTAGCATATATCACCCCTACTTTCAAAAGTGGATCAAGACTAGAGGCAAGTAATTATAGGCCTGTGAGTCTAACATCACATATTATGAAAGTGTATGAAAGGGTAATGAAGAAAAATATTATGAAACATTTAATAAAAAATAATTTGTTTAATATAGGACAACACGGTTTCGTACCCGGAAAAAGTACAAACCCAACTGTTAGTCCACCGTGAGAACATATTCAAAAATATGAAAAGCGGAATGAAACAGATGTGGTTTATCTAGACTTTGCAAAAGCTTTTGACAAAGTAGACCATAATATATTAGCAAAGAAAATTAGAAAACACAATATCGTAGATAAAGTAGGAAGATGGTTAAAAGAATTTATACACAACAGAAAACAGATAGTTATTGCAAACGATAAGAAATCGGATGAAACCAAGGTAATATCCGGTGTGCCACAAGGTACGGTGCTAGCTGCAATATTGTTTGTTATTATGATTGAAGACATAGACAGTAATGTTAAGGATTCGGTAGTGAGTAGTTTCGCTGATGACACAAGAATAAGTAGAGAAATTACTTTGTGATGAAGATAGGAACGCTCTACAAAGAGACCTTAACAAAGTATATGATTGGGCAGAGGTAAATAGGATGGTATTTAACTCTGATAAATTTGAATCAATAAATTATGGAGACAGAGAAGGAAAGCTATATGCATATAGGGGACCTAATAATGAGACAATCACAAATAAGGAAGCAGTTAAAGACCTTGGTGTGATGATGAATAGGAACATGTTATGCAATGATCAAATAGCCATTCTGTTGGCAAAATGTAAAGCAAAATGGGAATGTTGTTACGGCACTTCAAAACAAAGGAAAAGCTTGAACACATGATTATGCTTTATAAAACATATGTTCGTAGTCCACTTGAATATTGCAATATGATATGGTACCCACACTATCAAAAGGTTTGCTATTGCAGAATATAGAGTGTACAAAGGATCCTTTTAACAGCTAGAATAGAAGAAGTTAAGGACCTAGACTACTGGGAAAGACTACAATCTTTAAAATTATATAGTCTAGAAAGGAGAAGAGAACGCTACATGATAATTCAGGCATGGAAACAGATAGAAGGAATAACAGAAAATATCATGGAACTAAAAATATCAGAAAGAGCAAGCAGAGGTAGATTAATAGTGCCCAAAACTATACCAGGAAAAATAAGGAAAGCACACAGAACATTAATCCACTACGCACCAGCATCGATAATGCAGCGTCTATTCAATGCGTTGCCAGCTCATCTGAGGAATATATCAGGAGTGAGCGTAGATGTGTTTAAGAATAAGCTCGACAAATATCTAAACTGCATCCCAGACCATCCAAGATTGGAAGATGCAAAATATACCGGAAGATGTACTAGCAACTCTCTGGTAGACATTAGAGGCGCCTCACACTGAGGGACCTGGGGCAACCCGAACGAACTGTAAGGTCTGTAAGGTAAGGTAAGGTCACTACGAGATATAATCAAACTCTCTCTCTCTCTCTCTCTCTCTCTCTCTCTCTCTCTCTCTCTCTCTCTCTCTCTCTCTCTCTCTCTCTCTCATTGTGCGCGATCTTGTTAGTATTTCTATTTAGTCAAGTTCCTTCTTTCTTTCTCTCTCTCTAATCGTCTATGATGTGTAGAACTAGTACCGTACATTAATATTACTGAACTAGTCACGTTCTTTCTCTTTCTCGCACTTCGAGAAATAGTCGGATTCTCTCTCTCTCTCTCTCTCTCTCTCTCTCTCTCTCTCTCTCTTCTCTCTCTCGTCGTGCTTGAAGTTATAAAAGTAGTACCGTAAATTAATATTTATTCAGTCAAGTTCCTTCTCCTCTCACTTTGAGAAATAGTCAGATTCTCTCTCTCTCTCTCTCTCTCTCTCTCTCTCTCTCTCTCTCTCTCTCTCTCTCTCTCCAACCCACAAATAACGAGCATCGCGCAGCGCATTCGCAAGACATCAATATGACTTTAACAGCCAATTAATCAAGCCTCAGGCGGGTTATAAACGGAATGACACACCGGCCTTAAAGAGGAGGCCGCGAAGCTGAATCCATAAACCAATTGTTAAGCAAATTGATTAGATCCTGTAATGGCAACCATTAGCGTCTGCGATTCCCTTTTCGTAATTCACAGCCATCGATTTCGACCGGAGAACTTATATACACAGTTCGATTCCCATATGCATTCGCCTATGTCAACAAACGACGTTTTTCTTCTTAACGTTTTTCACCGATGGCGACATACGAGGTCTGTTCTTCAGGATATTTTTTATATTGTTCAATATTTTTTTTTCTTCTTACTCTCTTCTTATTCTTGCTTTTCTACCTCCTTGATTTTACTGGTCTTCTTCTGTCTTCTTTTTCCTGATGCAGAAGATCCGAAAACCTATTTTTATATTATTTTATTTTTTCTTCCAATATATTCTTTCATCTTGCATAGCGACATTACATTCAGACAATATACACCGATAAAATATGTGCTCGCATGAGAGAGAGAGAGAGAGAGAGGAGAGAGAGAGAGAGAGAGAGGGGGGGGGGGGGGGGCGGCATCATTGTTCATTCATTTAAAAATTTAAAACGAGAAAGGAAGAAATTATGATACGGAGAAATTCGTTCGATTTCACAAATGCGTATCAGCTGCACCACAAGTCGTTAATAAATCATTCTACTTGAAAGCGGATTTTATTGCGGCGTTGCATTATGGTCGCTGTAATCGGCACAATCAATGTTGCATATTGAATACAGATTCCGTTTTTGTCGAGGTATTATCCTTGGATTCAAGATATGCGGGTCACACATCACTTCAACTCTTAGATTGCGTTCATACAAACAGATAGAAAATGATAGAATAAAAAAATAATTGATTACTAAAAAACCTTACTGAACCATATGAATACTTTAAATTTAGACAAGGTTTAGCTTTTGCGTTTTTTAAAGACACCTTTATGAAGATGGTTGATCCAACATAGCTTGATCCAGAGAGAAAAATGTATTATGGAAATAAAGAAGAAGTCTGAGAATTCCTCGGTTGCAGAAAATATCACTTCTAGATGACTGAACTCAGTTACATCAAATAATTTAGGAAGTTGAGATGACTCGGTGTGGATCAAACAGCTAAAAGTGTTATAAAGATGTCTATTTTGAAAATAATGACACAAATCAACGAGACATTAAATTCAACGTTATCGCTTCTTGATGATTGAACCCAGTTAGGTTAAATGATTAAAAAAGTTAAGAACACTCGGTGTGACTCAAACGGCTAAAACTGTTAATAAGGTGTATTTTAAAAGTAATGAAACAAACCGAGTTTTCCAGCCAGTATGACTCGTTTTTCGGTACTCTATAACATACAAAAACTTCAGGTGTCTGCGTTGTAAAATTTGCTAACCAAATATCCTCAAAAGATGAGCTAATTATTGAATAATATTGATGAATGATGAATAGCATCAAAATCTCTGAAGCCCTTTTCTCAGAAATGGGGGGAATTGACTCACGCCAGTTCGTCGAACTAGGGACGAAATGACCGAAGCACTTTGACATTCTTCTGCCGGATCAGACTCCCATACACATCCTCCCACACAGCCATTCCTCTTTGGCGTAGCGAAACGAAACGCGATCCGAACAGGATGGAAGATTCCGCGTATCTGCTTTCTCGTGAAATACTCGGCTGCCGTCCTCCCGCTCGTGGGATTAACTCATTACCGCTCAGGTGAAATCAAGGTGTGCTCTGTCGTTGTTTATGTTGTTGCGTTGGTGGTAATGGTGGTGAGATTTTGCTTGTTGCATACGTGAGCCTGCATGTGTTTGGAAACGAAAGCGTGTTGTTTATATATATTATATATCTATATATATATATATAATATATATATATTATATATATATTATATATAATATAAGTATTATGTATACCCTGCATATGTTTGGAAAAGAAAGCGTGTTGTTTGTTGATATATGTATACGTGTATGTATATGTATATACGTGTATATATATATATATATAAGTATCATGTATATATGTACATATAAATAAATATAAACATTTACATATACATGTACATAGACATAAATACATACATATATCGAAGTAACAGAAAAGGACAACTGCTTGATCAATTAATTTAATGCTAAAAACGGACCTCACGGAAGAAATTTGCAGGTAAATAAAACCATGGCCATAACCGATTGATTTCGCAAAGTAACGTGTCTAAGGAAAGCGTGACAGACATAGAATGCAAGAAAAATTAAAGCACAGTCGGAAAATGGACGAAATGACCAGTACCTCAACGAAGAAGACTGAATCAAGCAGAACCGTTAATATAGAGATTCAGTTGGAAATGGGAGGTACCAAAACGTCTCCCGAAGAGAATGAGTAATGGTCTTTGTTAGGCAGTCACTGAGAAACACATCCGTAGGTCCCAGTTCCACAAAATGTGAATGAATCACAGTCTCAGGTAACAGTCCCTCAGTCTAAGGTAACAGTCTCCCCTTTATTCCTCACTCCGTTCCACTGTGGGACAGTGTCTCCCTGAGGGAGGAAGTTGTGCAACTGGAACTCGAATAAAAATTCAAGCAAAGATGCATAACAATTCTCCCTGTATTCTAATTATTTACTCACATTTTCATCTGTTTGTTTATTAATCTGTTCAATTATTTTTTTTTATTTTGTAATTTACGATAAGTAATTTCTTCTTTCTGTATTTCCCTTTACCTTCTGTTACTCCTTATGGACACCATATTCTTTGGAAGCTTCAATTCCAAGTCAGTGGTCCCTGTGGGCTTGTTGTTTTTAATATAATAATAATAATAATAATAATAATAATAATAATAATAATAATAATAATAATAATAATAATAATAATAGAGTTTTTAAGTGAAATTGACTACTCAAGTCTTGTTACCAAGGCCTTAATTGGCAAGTAGGAAAGTAAAGAGAAATTAATGATAACATTAAGGTTTATGTTCGTAGCAAGAAAAGTTTTTTTTTTTTTTTTTTTTTTTAGACTTTCTCTCAGTTCATTTGTAGTGTGTATAATCCAAGATATTCATGCCTATTCATAAGTATTCTACTTTTATATTTTTGTAGACTTTCTCAATTCGTATGTAGTTAGTAGACGCCAAGAAATTCATGCCTATCAAAAAATCCTTCCTTTGTTTTTTGTAATCTTTTTCTCAATGCATTTGATATTAGACGCCAAGATATTCATGCCTATTTGTTTTTTATTATTATTTTTGTAAACTCTCAATGCATTTGTTTTGAGTATTCACCAAGATATTCACTCGAATCATATATATCTATATATATATATATATATATATATATATATATATATATTATATATATATATATATATTATATATATATATATATTTTTAGACATTGGTTTTAGAGAATGCTACAGTAATTTCGCTTTATTTGTTCAAGGAAAATAACTTATGAAAGTATATTTCCGCGTTCCTACAACTGAATGTGCTGTACGCTTTCCTATTTGCATCTTATGATTGGTTAAATCATGGAAACAGCGCTGGATGAAATTGGCTTTGGTCATGGTAAGCAGGTTGGAAACAAAATGAGAGAGAGAGAGAGAGAGAGAGAGAGAGAGAGAGAGAGAGACGAGGAGGTCGCTGTGTGGTGGTTTTTGTAAGTTAGTTCCATTAATTCCCACTCTGCCCTTGTCGACCTCAGGAGTTGGAATTATGCAAAAGGGTAGTTAGTCGACTGTGTTGGATTGCAGCTGTAGAAAATGGCATATATAGGGTGGCGACTTCATCCCTCACCACTTGCCGAAATCCGTAACGGCAATTCGTTTGGCAACTCACTTCTTAGCAAGCCCTCTTAAGAAAGAAAAAAGTACTTTGGAATAAGCAGTATAATTGTGCACTGTGTTACCAATGCCATAGAAATGTAACGGTAACATAAGAGAGTGCCGGAACGGGTACTCCCTACCCTAGAGACATGAGATTCTGGTCTTGGGCTATACGGCGTTAAATATAAAACTAGGATTCTATATACATATCATATATAAATAAATAAATAAATATATATATATATATATATATATATATATAATATTATATATATAAAATGTGCTGTGTGCATATATGTAATATAAATACACACACACACACACACACACACACACATATATATATATATATATATATATATAATTATATATATATATATATATATGATGTATGTGTATAATATGAAAGAGAGAGAGAGACGATAAACCGAGTATATACATATCCACCTCGGAATGGATTAGAAGTAACGTTTACACTTTTCATTTAATTAAAGAAGACAAGACAACACGGCTGATCCCATGTGGGGGTTGGGGGGGGTGGGGGGGGGTAGTAATCCAGTAACGTAGAAAATGTCGTGGGAAGGGAAAGATTGTATTACTACTCAAAGAGGAATCTCCAGAAACCAGCAGAACGGGTCCTTTTACCAACCAAAGTCCCATTTCGTCTCCTGCTGCAAGTTGGGGCATTAGCTCTTGCTTGTATCACTCTTTAATTGGCTTTCTCTTACTTCCTCTTATGCCCCTTTTTTCCACTTGTTATATTTTTTTACTTTGTTACTTTATTTATATTTTATATCCCCTTCTTGGGCTAATCTGGTCTCTCGTGAATTTCATCATTATTTAGTTTCTTCTTGTTTCCTCTTATGCTAATTTCTCCCACTTTTTTCTTAATTGCTCTTTTTTCCTTCTATATCTCTGCTTGACATGCTTAGTTCTTTTTGTTCTTTATTCCCTTCTCTCTTGCATTTTATTTGATTTTTCTTGTGTCCCTCTTTAATTAGCTTCCTCCTGCTTCCTCTTATCCTCCTTTTTTGTTACTTTTATCGTACTTAAATGCTTTTTTTATACTTCGTATCTCTATCTGCATCTTTTTCTCCTTTCTAATTCTTCTTTTCTCTTAATTTATGTCTCTGCTAGGTGGGCTAATCCTTTTTATTTATTAGTTCTCTTCCTGCCTTGACTTTTATTTCATGTATTATATCACCTTCATTCGCTTCCTCTCACTTCCGTTTTTGTACTTTGTTTCCTACATAGTTGTTTTATGCATTTCATTTTATTTCATTTTTCTTTTATCAGTTATTGGCTTTCTGCTACTTCCATTTACATTACTTTTTTTAATTACTTTTTTATACATAGCTGCTTTTTTAATACTTCGTATCTCTGCTTTGTGGGTTACTCCTTTTTATTTTCTATTCCTCTCTCTCCCTCTAATGAATTTTATTTTTTTTAGTAATGTTGTATAGAATACTCACGTGTGTTACATTTCATACTTGAATCTCGCCAGTGCATTTAACTGTACGTATGGTAGAGTCAACCTCAATTGGTCTTATATTGTATTAATAAAAGCCCTAAACGTCGTAAACGTCGCTTTCTGCTTTGTCATTTTCATCCGTTCCCTTTCGCTCGGTCCCACTTAGATGTCCAACGCCTTGAACTTTGTCTAGTTGCAGTTTATCAGGTTCCATTTCTGGATAAAAATAGTTCGAGTGAATTCATTGAAATTTCCTGATCACTGTCATAAGCACATTGAAGTTCAATTTCTGTTGATAACAACTAAGTAAACTACGTACATTAAAAGGAATTATGCCCTTTCTATAACACTACTTTTTCCAAAGATGTTCTTGAATATAGTTCTTTCGCTTAACATCGTTAATAACGTATGAAAATAGCCGTAATCAACACGAGCTTTTTAGAGGAGTGAGTGTGCTAATGTATAGAGATGTGGAATAATTTATCATAGATGTTTGATTGTTTAGGAATGTATGAAACTGATGGCCGTATGCGGGGACGTTAAAAGGAAATTCTCGCATTTTGACACATTTTTATCTATTTATTACTCTATTTATTTATTTATTTTATTTATTTATTTATTTTTTTGATACGTGAGATCTCTTATTTTTGTATTTCCCTTTACCTCCTATTATTTCTTGCTAATGAACACCATATCCATTGGAAGCTTGAATTTCAAGTCAGTGGCCCCTGTGGTGGGCTTGTTCCATATGAAAAGGGTTCATCTTCTGAATAATAATAATAATAATAATAAAATAATAATAATAATAATAATAATGAACCAAACAAAAACTTCTTTCAGTTTTCTTCTGAAGATTGAAAAAGAAACCCACAAAATCACTTTGTAACTTGTTTACTTCTAAATATTTACATTTAGTTTTACTCAACACTCGAGTACTTTCAGGCCCTTCTGTGGCCCATTCTCAAGAGAAGTTTGGGATGTTAGCCTGTCAGACTGCTGGGCCTTGACCCAGGCTAACATCCCAAACATCTCTTGAGAATGGGCCACAGAAGGGCCTGAAAGTACTCGAGCGTGGAGTAAAACTAAATGTAAATATTTAGAAGTAAACAAGTTACAAAGTGATTTGTGGGTTTCTTTTTCAATAATAATAATAATAATAATAATAATAATAATAATAATAATAATAATAATAATAATAATAATAATAATAATAAGGTATACAAATTTTAGATTCAGTTGTAGGCCGTATATATAAATATTTAAAATATGGAAATTCTTATATAAATGTGTGGTTGAAGTGTTACAACTCCTTCAAAATGTCTGAAGGGTATTAATGGTTGGGAATGTGGTATTTCGCTGTTCCTGAATGTGGGTTTAGCTGGTACATTGTAATGAGGTGTTCTGAATTAATTACGTGTATTATGAATATGTAGCAATTATACAAACGTGGACTGTAGTGATGTACTTAAGATCTTGCAAGCTCTTTGTTAGTAAATCATTTATCTGTAAGTGCATAAGTACGTACAGTAGACCCAGTAATAATAATAATAATAATATATATATATATATATATATATATATATATATATATATATACAAGACATAATACACAGACATACATATGAATATGCAAGTTTGCGATCATCTCATCAAACTCTCTCTCTCTCTCTCTCTCTCTCTCTCTCTCTCTTTCAGCAAATTCAGGATCTCTCCCTGTTTTCATTAACAGGTTCTCTCTCTACTTAAACACATTGGAAGATTGTCTCTCTCTCTGTTTAAACGCATTTAGAGACTCTATCACCCATTTTCTCGTATGTTTAACCTCTCTCTCTCTCTCTCTCTCTCTCTCTCTCTCTCTCTCTCTCTCTCTCTCTCTCACATACCTGAGGACTTCAAACAAAAGATCATACCAGGCAAGAATTAAGACTCTAAAGCCACGACGTTTTATTTATTTTTTATTACCATTAAAAAATTGTTAGTGATATTCGCTTCACAGAAGGCATTGATTGCCAATGTTTTTCAATATCCGTCAGATCCACTGCAATTAAAAACTTCATGTTACTATGTATTTCCAGCGTACTTCCGCATATTTTACATATCATATATATATATATATATATATATATATATATTATATATATATATATATATTATATATACACGTGAGCTGCAAACGTGCTGATATATTTTTGAAAAAGGGAACTTTCATTCAAATATATATATATATATATATATATATATATATATATATATATATATATATATATATATATGTTTGTGTATATGACTTATAAGTCTGCGTAAATTATGTACATCTTCGTTCATAATGAAAAAAGTCATTTTAATGAATGTACTTAATCTCCTTAATGACCAGTAATGAATTCCTTTTAATACTACAAGAAGCCCGCGAGCTCTTTAGCTCGCTCACCCATCAACCAACGAACCTTTGCCCCTAAAAATTAATAAAAAGAAAGATGAATGAATTTTTATTGACAATCGAAACAACTTACTGTCATCTGCAGCACATGGTGGAGGCTGGCTACTGAAGACGGTCAGGTAGACGAAGAAACACGCACATATAACGTCAAGTTGAAGTCGCGGATGCATCACACAGTAATACGTTCACACTACACTTTTATTATCATGTGAGAAGTCATCCTCTAACAGCCTTAGAATTCGGCCGAGGGCGACTTTGGGGGTTGTTTCGGAGATTTGGTCGAGGGCCAGGTCAGCAGTTCTGGTGACAGGGGCAGAAGAAGCATGCTCCCCCCTCAGTCCATGGTGTTTTAAGATCTGGCTAACTGTAATCGAAGGTGTCGGGAAGGAGCTGAGTTAGTGTGCGTTTCTGAGGACACAACAACAACTATTTGCGAGATTAATATGCAAGTTGTCGCCGCGTCTTCGTTGCTGCTACTTCCGATTGCTATATGAAAGGTTCATCTCTCTTTCTCTCTCTCTCTCTCTCTCAAGTGAATTGGGGAGGAGGTGGAGGAAGAAGAAGAAGAAGGAAGAGACTGACGACTATCTTCTAATTTAATTATCGGAAGAGCTTCTTCTGGGAGGGTAAAAAAGAAATAGTGATTGTCACTACGCTCTTGATACTGAGAAAGACTCGTACTTTTATTTTAATGAAATTTACTCTCCCCTCCAGACAGAAAAAAAGCAATAAATAAATGATACTCCAGGCTAGGAAATAAATGCTACAAGATGTGAGAATTCATCCGTCACATCGGCCAATGTCAGAAAGACTTCCGGCGCACTGCCCCTATACGTCGACAGAGCCCGAACGAACGAGACGGAGGAGCGAAACGGATACACCCTCCCTTGGCAGAGGTCGAAGTCACACTGAGGACTGACTGAACACGGTGTCTTCTGCCTTGTTGGGCCGTTGACTCGGTGCCCGACTGAGACGAGCCAGGTGAGAGAGAGAGAGAGAGAGAGAGAGAGAGAGAGGTGAAGAAGGGCTTAGTCGAAGGGGGAAAAGAGCGAATGAAAATAGACGATTACGAAAGGAAATGTATGGAAGAACTGATGTGATTACTAATGATCCATCCACCTTGCAAAGATGATGCTCCTTAAGATGCGTCGTCTGAGAGGTCATTAGACTCATTCATTTTTCAAGGAGGCTGGAAACTATGCCATACATTATCCATCATGAAAATCTTCATTTATATAAGTTGAAAACTTAAAGGAGATATGCAATGAGATTTTCCTGCGTGAAAATATAGTTTCCTACCCGTAGGAGGGTACGGGTAGTGCCATCATTGCACCTCATGTGTTGCAGTGTAGGCATTACTTAAGGGTCTTTGTAGCGTCCCTTATACCCCCTAGCCTCTATCTCTTTCATTCTTTTTTACCGTCCCTTCGTTCATATTCTCTTTCTTCCATCTGACTTTCCACCCTCTTTAACAACTTTCATAGCGCAGTTGTTTTGAGGTTTTCCTCCTCTTACACCTTTCAGACCTTCTTATAATCAATTCCCATTTCAGCGCAGAATGATCTCATGGTCCCAGTGCTTGACTTTTGGCCAGAATTCTAAATTATAGAAAGTTCCAGAATGGGATAAAAAATAAATAGCTCTCCATACTTAGATTTCCCTTCAGTATCAGTGGATTCCAGCTGAAATAAGGGCGATCCAATAATAATAAAAATCCGTCATACCCTCAAGGAATAGAGGAAATTACATCTTACCTGGGTTCCTTAAACGTTCGTGGAAAGTTCACCGACATTAATGGCATTGAATGAGGATGGTGGAAAAAACTCTACGGTTTTATAAATCCACATTTCAGTGTCATTTCAACCTCTATTCTTTCTAAGATATTCTGAGAAATGATACCTCAGATATCAGTGTAATTTCAGCAGCGATTTTTTTAAAGATTTTCTGAGAAATGATTCCTCAAATATACTGAGAATTGATTCCTCAGATTCAAGGAAGCGAGTTTGAATTAATAATACGATTCAAAACATAGTTGAACAAGGATTGTGAAAACTCTATAGATTTGTATCATCAAACTTTGCCGTATAAATATGGCTTCTCCTTGGATGAATACCAAGAAAAGTGTATTTATAGGTTGCACAATGCGTAGGATTCCTCCGTAATGTTACAAGGAAGTAGGATTCCGTTCAAATACAGAGGTACATTTAATTTAGGAAGAGCAAGATAAGAGTACTTTGTAAAACACATGTTAGATTTTTACAATGTCAACTATGGAGAAACAAATCCACAGTTATGTATGAGTTGGGATAGAATTTAAAATGAAGCTGAATAGAGAGCTTTCGAGGAAATGTAAGACTCCCCTTTTCAACAGATTGAAAGGGGAAGTGGTGTAGATTCTCGAAATCTCTTCGTTTAGCTTTATTCTTAAACGTACCTGTACCCATACATAACTGTGGATTTTTTTCTCCATTTTTTACTCATGCTATTATGAGTAGTTTTTTAATGAATTTAGATTACAACGACGTTCAAACGGACACAGATTGGATCTAGTCCCTCATAGTATTTATTCTGTAAGATGAGGGAATATTGACCTCCAGTTGAGAAAAGAACAAACAGAATAAAACAGATGTAGAACAAAAGAAAGATTTTTATTTGTTAGTCCACACCTCTCTGAGCGAACCGCCATGTAGGCGGGAGACTTCATATCGTGTCAGATCATTTTGGTGAGAATTATGACATAAACTATTCTCGTCGTGTAGGAAATAAAACAAAGACGAGCATTGGCATTGATTTGTATTAGAAGAGCGACAGAGAAGACTAAATATATATATATATATATATATATATATATATATATATATATATATATATATATATATTCGATAAGGTCACAAAAATTATATTCATTTTGGAGAGAATGATTTTGTATCTTCTCGAGAAGGTTAGATTTTATTCTAAAAAGTGACCGGCTAAGAAACAAAATCATAGATTTCATCTCGGCAAGAACTTACTTATGAAGATTGCTAGGTTATTTTTTAATAAAAGACATATCTTAGATTGTTTAGAAGGCTTATATTTGACACAGGATTACTTTATACTTGAGCATAATTTCTGCTTATGACACAAACTAAATAGTGACCCGCACTACTTAGGATAAATTTCCCAATAAAAGTATTGCCTGTAACTAATTTCGACGAATGAATGACTACATGAGGCATTACTACTCATAATCCGCGCTTAACTTTGTTGCCACAGCGAGATCGAATAGTTTTTAATGCCCAGATTTCAAACCATGGACAGTCACACTAGAGCCTTTACAGAAATTTTTGTAGAGGCTGGTATAGCCACAGCCTACTCAATTATATACACTTTCATGCATAAATGTCTATTATTTGTAAGCATGTTCTCGCGTATGCATGCGTGTTGAGATTACCACTCCTCAGAGAAGCCTCTTTATTAGAGAGAGAGAGAGAGAGAGAGAGAGAGAGAGAGAGAGAGAGAGAGAGAGAATTCGATAATATCCCCAGTGATGTGAAAAAAATAGAACTTGTATGTAGTTTCGACAGCCAATGAAAGATGGGAAAAAAACAAAAAAGTTTTGTTTTGACTGGTTGATGGACATACAAAAAGAAACCCAAAAAGGATTTCTTGTGCTTGCATGTCTGTATTTGCGCTTGCGCAGGCACGCGATACTTGATTACCCCTCCCGTAGCGAAGTCTTACAAGTGTGAGTAAAGGATCTGATATGAATTAGAGTTGCGACTTGGGAAACAAAACGTATGACACTCAATCGTCCCCCCCCCCCCCCCTAGTCAACTATAGTAGATTCACATCAACCGTGCATTTAATGTCTAGGCCAGTCCCTTACGACACTCCTGATTGGCTGTTGATAAGCCAGTCACAGGGCTGGAAACTCTCAGTCTCTCTCAAGAGTTCACATGGGTAGGATCTATGTTCCACCTCTCCTTTCAAAAGTATCCCTCAGGAGAGGTGGAACAGACATCCTGGCTATGTGAACTCTCTCGATAGACTGAGAGTTTCCAGCCCTGTGGTTGGCTTATCAACAGCCAATCAGGAACGTCGTAAGGGACTGGCCTAGACATCAGATGCACGGTTGATGTGAATCTACTATAGGATACATACGCCTTCCCTCTCAGAATATTCCGGACAAAAGGGACACGATCGATCAATAAAAAAAAGGGGGTCGGGGGAGTTTTATTTCATTTACATTTCAGGTTCGACAGTTTACGAATCAGGCCCGAAACTGACGTTGTAGTTTGATGACGACTGGACTTTGGTTGAAATATTAAACGCGTTACATTCGTTTTCAACTCGCTTCGATTATGGAAAAAGGGAAAATAGTAATGTTCTAAACTCATTAATGGCGTTGCTTCGACGAGGAAAATGCGCTAAAAAATTGTTGTAGATTTGCTTTGCGAAGCAAATACGGAATTTATCGGCGTTTTCTGCTTTCAGAAACAGACGACATAAGTCGTTTTTTGTTTGAATGAAAATCATATATCACACATCTACAGTTAATTTGACACGACGAAGAATGCTTCAGAAGCCATAGTTCCTTGGAAAATAATGAAAATGTTTTAGATATTACGCTGAAATTATGAACATGTGTTAGATATTACTATTAAAAATGAATGTGTCGGGAATTATTTAAAGCTGCTTTGAAGTTAGTAAATGAATAATCTAGTAATATTAGAATCACTTTGGAAATAATTAGACACCCGTGTCATCATTTAATTAGCTCCCAAGACGGGAAACGGTGTCGGGAAGTAATTTAGATTTTACTTTCATCAGAAAAATAATAATTAGACAAAAGTTTCAGTCTGGGAAGTGGAAATATTTCCTTTAGAGAGTAATTTGGTTTTTCGTTCCGTTTCTCGTAAACATGATTTTATCAAATCGTCTTTTATTTTTTATTTTTTTTATTTATTTAAATATTTATTTTATTCTATTTATTTATTTATTTATTTATTTATTTATTATTTTTTTGTGGGTTGAATGTAAGACAGACAGGTAAAAAATGCGCCGATGTCTCCTTGGCGCAATTTGAGTTTTCTGTACATCGTATAATCAAGGCCACTAAAACCAAATCTATTATTCGGTGGTCCTGGTATAATGCTGTATGATTCGAGGCCCATGAAACTTTAACCACGGTCCAGTGGTGCCCTGTCCTATATCGTTGCCAGACGCACGATTATGGCTAAATTTAACCTTAGATAAAATAAAAACTACTGACGCCATAGGGATGAAATTTGGTATGTTCGATGATTGGAGGGTGGAAGATCAACAAAGTAGTTTGCAGCCCTCTAGCCTCAGTAGTTTTTGAGATGTGAGGACGGACAGAAAAAAAGTGCGGACGGACAGACAGAGGCGCCGCAACAGTTTACTTTTACAGAAAACTAAAAGCCAATCCGCGTTTAAAACACCGCACACTTTTCTTTATTCATACTTTCTTGTTATTTTACCAAACCACAAGTGTGAGATACCGTCGATAAATCATGGCGATTCTCCTAGATTCTCTTAGTAGCAGCTTCTCGGCCTCTTTGTCTAAGTAGCCCTCATGAGAATGCTTCTAGGAAAAGCTTTTAGTGAGTCCATGAGTAGTAATTCGATCAGGAGAGATGGACCGGATGCTGAGCTTTATATAAAAAGGATAATCTCGAGAACGTTCAGACTGCTGCGTTTCGTCCTATTTCATTCTCTAAAGACCAGAGGGAGCCGCGACTGGCAAACTAATGCACTTCTCCACTCCAGACTTTAAGAAAATAATACCAAGTAAAAGGATTGCGGGGGAAGGAGTTGAACCATGAGGGATAGGAGGAAAATTGTAAGAGGAAACGGAAAGCGGGAAGAAAATTCCAAAGCTTGGTTGCAGAAAGGGAAATAAACAGTCACTGAGCCAACCACTCCAAAGAGGATTATCGATTTCCACAGAATGAATGGGAAGAAAGGGACGAAAATTATAAGAGGAAAATGAAAGCAGGAAGAAAATTCCAAAGCTTGGTAGCAGAAGGGAAAATTAACAGTCACTGAGCCAACCACTCCAAAGAGGATTATCGATTTCCACAGAATGAATGGGAAGGAAAGGAGGAAAATGATAAGAGAAAACGAAAAGAGGAAAATTGTTAGAGGAAAAGGCAAGGAGGAAGAAAATTCCAAAGCTTGGTAGCAGAAGGGAAAATAAACAGTCACTGAGCCAACCACTTCAAAGAGGATTATCGATTTCCACAGAATGAATGGGAAGGAAAGAAGGAAAATGATACGAGAAAACGAAAGGAGGAAAATAAGAGAAAACGAAAGGAGGAAAATAAGAGAAAACGAAAGTAGGAAAATTGTAAGAGGAAAAGGCAAGAAGGAAGAAAATTCCAAAGCTTGGTAGAAGAGGGGGGAAAACTGTCTCTGAACCAACCACTCTTAATAGGATTTGAGATTTCTACAGAGTGAATGGGAAGAAAATGACGAAAATTATATGAGGAAAAGGAAAGCAGGAAGAAAATTCCAAAGCATGGTAGAAGAAGGGGGAAAAAACAGTCACTGAGCCAACCACTCCAAAGAGGATTATCAATTTCCACAGAGTGAATGGGAAGAAAAGGACGAAAATTATAGGAGGAAAAGGAAAGGAGGAAGAAAATTCCAAAGCTTGGTAGAAGAGAGAAAAAAAAACAGTCACTGAGCCAACTACTCCAAGTCGGATTAGCGATTTCCACAGAGTGAATGGGAAGAAGAGGAGGAAAATTATAAGAGGAAAAGGAAAGCAGAAAGAAAATTCTAAAGCTTGGTAGAAGAAAGGAAAAAAAACAGTCACTGAGCCAACCACTCTAAATAGGATTAGAGATTTCCACATAATGAATGGGAAGGAAAGGAAGAAAAAGATAAGAGTCAGGAAAAGAAAAGCTGGACGAAAATTCCAAAGCTTGACGGTAGGAGGAAGGAAGCAGCCACTGAGCCAACCATTCCAAAGAGGATTGGCGATTTCCACTGAGTCAAAAGGAGTTAGAGATGGTCAGGCCGGTTTTACCAAGGTCAGATGTGATGTGAGTCGTCATTAGGACTTCCGAGACATGGAATTTTGTCTGAGAATCACCTTAAGAGAAGTATTTCTCTACTATACTCTTTTATTCCATTTGTCCATCCGCCTGTGGTGTTTTTGTATGGTAACACTGCATCCCGGGCTTTAAATAGTTACGGTATGTGTAAGTTTTAGGTAAATAAAAGGATATCTGGGTGTACATTTGCAACTGAAAAGTGTTTTAATAATTTACTGTATGCGAAGTACACCGTTAATATTCGAAATAGGATATTATTATTATTGTTGAATGTAAGCTGAATGTAACTATCTAAAGCCCGGGACGCAGTGTTACCATACGGAAACACCACAGGCGGATGGACAGATGGAAAAAAAACAGAGTATAGTTAGGAGTCATAGTTAGGCGATATGTTAAATGTGATAAAGATTATTATTACCGTGAGAAAAATTGATACGTCTATTTTTAGAAAGACTAACTGTGAGAGAAAGTCCAAGATGTCTACTTTCATCTTCATTATGGAAACCTGAAAAGTCCAAGATGTCTACTACTTTTATTAAGGAAGCGTGAGAAATGATGCAATACTTTCCTGTTACCTGAATGAAACTGTAATCGGAATATTTGCCTTCATTTCAAAACATTATCTCACATTCTTTTAATGTCAAATTTTGCGTTATTTTAAAGTTCTTCGTTGTTAATTTGTGCTGATCAATTTCTTGGTCGAAAAGGACTGTGGGTGATTTTGGCTACTTCAAAAATCGCTATCACTATATGTAAAGGAATTGTCGATCAGATATATACATATATATATATATATATATATATATATATATATATTATATATATATATATATATATATATATTTGTGTAGGTAACTTAATATAATATATCTATATATATAAAATAATATAATATATAATATATATACATATATATATATATAAAATAATGCGTGATCATTTAACTGCTTCGTAACAGGTAGGACTCGAACCAACGACCGGTTTGGGAACCGCAAAAGACAGTGACACCACCTTACTATGTAATCTGTTGTGACTGGTCTCAATGAAGGCCTCACTTATTGAATTCAAGAATGAAATTCTAAATTATTAAAAATATTGATTAAGTAAATTAAACTCAACTACTGTTAGTGATTTTCTTACTTTATGATAGCTAGTGAGTGAGGGAGTGTGCGTGCGCAAGCATGCGCTCTTGCACCCCCTAATCATCACCTCCCCCATACAATAGTCCGTAAATTATAACTAGACACGCTACCTTGCAATTATTTAGGGGAGGGAAAGGGGATATAAATAATGTACAAGGAAGAGGAGCGTCGAAAAATACAGGGCCTGTTGTCGACAGCGCTAAATGGTATCTGATGTATGACCCCACCAGGTTTTTTGGTGTCTGGGACATGAGGTCATTTGTGGTATTCGTGACCTTGGCACTGATGGATCGCGTCACAGAGAGCTACTGCTGCTTACCTAACACACACACACACACACCACACACATATATATACGTATATATATATATATATATATAATATATATATATATATTATACATGAGTGTGTATTTCTTTAGGTGTGTGTTCATATATATATATATATATATATATATATATATATATATATATATATATATATAGTATATATGAACACACTAAAGGAATTTTCGAAAAGAGACGTATTCCTCTCTCTCTCTCTCTCTCTTTCTCTTTATATATATATAATCTATATATAATATATATATATATATATAT
Organism: Macrobrachium nipponense; assembly: GCF_015104395.2. NCBI lineage: Eukaryota > Metazoa > Arthropoda > Malacostraca > Decapoda > Palaemonidae > Macrobrachium > Macrobrachium nipponense. The sequence goes on from NC_087209.1 coordinate 61,749,563, forward strand.
AAATATCATATATACATCTGTTTTCGACAATTCCTTTACGTATGATGATAACGATTTTCCGAAGTAGTAGAAATCCCTGACAGTGCTTTACTGTTAAAAAAAAAAACTAATCACAAATTACTTACGAAAAAACTTTTAAAATTAGCAAAATGAATAGCAAGGAAAAAATATAAATATATATGTGTAAAATACAGTTTTGAAATGAATTTAAATATTCCTGTAATAGAGTTTCATTTGGGTACAAAAAAAAGTAATAACAGAAAGTTCTTTTGAAAATTTGATAGCAATTAAGCCTTAGTTACTACCTCAGGAAACGTAGAAATATAATAGAGAATAAAAAGTATTTCTCATTTATTATTTTTATTATTATTGTTGTTGTTGTTCTCGTTATCGTGATTATTATTATTATAATTATTATTATTATTATTATTATTATTATCATTATTATTATTTGTTTCGTTATTATATATATATATCATTATTATTTATTATTATTGTTATTATTGTTATTATCGTTCGAAAGTTTCACGGTATTCTCGCATCTGAGACCCAGGGAAAAATAGCATTTTTCAAAAGAGTACACCCTCATTATAAGAAGTAAACATTATTATTATTGTTATTTTTATTACCCGACGAATAATTATTGCTGACTTTTGTTTCTGGTAATGCGGGCAATATTTTCCACGAAGCTATTATTTAAAAACAAACCCTTTGTTCTTTGAAAAGGGGAAAGCTGGGTTAGTAATCCTGGTAAAATTAACGGTGCAACTGAGTGATGCAACTCTGTAGAGAGAGAGAGAGAGAGAGAGAGAGTCTCGAATCATAATAGCCAGTGGCGCCGAACGTAGTTCCCCAATAATTTTGCGTAATTTCGCAGGAACATAACTTAGCGTTTGTTGATTAGGAATAAGACTAGTCCACAAGTTTGGCCGCCTTCGCTCTTCAACTTTACGTAATATTGCTTTTAAAAATAAAAAAACGAGAAGAGTTATGTTTGTTATTCCTCAGTATTTATGGCCAACGGTTTTTATATGTTTGGAAATATATATATATATACTTGTCTATAATCCACATATATACTTGTCTATAATCCACAAGTATATATATATATATATATATATATATATATATATATATATATATATATATATATATATACTTGTCCATAAGCCACAGGCACATAATATATTACTCTATAATCCACAAGTATATATATATATATATATATATATATATATATATATATATATATATATGTCTATAATCCACAGGCACAGACAAAGATAAACATATATATATATATATATATATATATATATATATATTTATCTTTATCTTTGTGCCTGTGGATTATAGACAAGTATATTAGGAAGGAAAACAGGAAAATATATAGAACTAGGAAGAAAGATCAAAATCAAACTTCATCAAAGTAACCAGATAGATTCACATTAGGCATATACGCTTACATAAGGAAAACGAAAGCAGTCAAACATATATTATTGTGTTCTATACATGTAGACTTCGACTTAAGATCAGTTATTTTGCTAAAAACGGCTTCTGTTGGTTCAACCTTTACCTGCTGCATGCAGCCACGCCAACTCTTGAAGTCTGTTACCAGTTACAAAACAACATTGACAAAGTTTCTGTCTCCTAATATTAGCAGGTAAGACTTTGCTCATCGACAGATGTCTCTGTTGTTTGTGTTTTTGACAAGTTGTATTTTAACAGAGATCTTTGACATTCACAATCGATCCCTGATTTTCTTTTCTTGTCTAGGGCAACCAGATTCGCTGAACTGCAGCACCAATACGCAGTGAATGTTTAGCCTCGCTGTCGAATTCTCAGTTCCAGAGGTCCTTTATTCCTCATACCGTTGCACTGTAGAACTGTCTCCCTACTGAGGATGTCGTTCAATTGCAACTTTTGAAGTTCAAACGAAGATGCAATGCATTACTACCCTAATACAGTTCTCCTTTTATTTGAAAAATATACACTTTTAGCTTTTTATTTATTTATTTATGTGTTGATTTATTTGTTTTTTTAAGAACTGATCTCCTCTTTGTGTATTTTCCATTACCTTCCGTTACTTCTTTCCAACTAACACCATATTCTTTGAGAGCTTTAATTTCAAGTCAGTAGCCCCTGTGGGCTTGTTCCACATGAAATGTTCATCTTCTGAATATTAGTAATAATAATAATAATAATAATAATAATAATAATAATAATAATAATAATAATAATAATAACAGTGAAAGCACAGACAATGATGAACTGTGCATACAATCAAAGACAAAAGCTTGTAACCAGATACAGTATCTTTTCATCCATCACAGCGGCAAATTTTATGGCCCAGATGGGAATGAGGTCGTAGTAGGAATGAGGTTGTGATAGGAATGAGGTTGTGATAGGAATAAGGTCGTAGTAGGAATGAGATCGTAGTAGGAATGAGATCGTAGTAGGAGTGAGGTTGTGATAGGAATGAGATCGTAGTAGGAATGAGGTCGTAGTAGGAATGAGATCGTAGTAGGAATGAGTTGCAGTAAGAATGAGAAACTAAGCCGAGACAGGTACTGAACGCGCCCTGGAATACGTATTTAAATGTAAGTGGTTGATCCTTTGTATTATATGAAAAGCATTTTACTGAATTGAATGAACTACTATATAAACAGAAACAGATTAACGTCAGTTCAGTCGCCCCATTGTATTACTGCTTCCGAGTAACTCATTCGTGAATTTGTGATATGTATTGTATTCGTCTGTGTGTGTTTACATATATATATATATATATATATATATATATATCTATATATATAGAGACGAGAGCGATAGACGAGAGAGAGAGAGAGAGAGAGAGAGAGAGAGAGAGAGAGAGAGGCTGTAGACCGTAACCAGTATTATTGGACCCTTGAACCTAATGTCTCAATTCTTACGATAATTTATCTCCTCTCTCTCTCTCTCTCTCTCTCTCTCTCTCTCTCTCTCTCTCCTGTTTGTTTTCCCTACTTATTAAGAGTGAGACAATTTTATCAGATAAGTAGGTTTGACATGGCAGTCAAATTAAATAATTTAGAGCAGAAAGAGAGAGCGAGAGAGAGAGAGATAGAGAGAGAGAGAGAGAGAGAGAGAGATTCGATTAGAAGATCAAGAGGCTTAATTAAAACAAGAAGCGTAATTACAGATAGGTTTATAACTCATGTAAATTAAAGACGTTATCTTTTGACCGGTCATGACGACACACACATAAAGAGAATAAAAGCAGACATAGGTAAAAGTAGAGAAAAAAAGAAAACGTCAGTAAAGAAGGTGAAGGAACAGGAATTGCAAAAAGAAATAAATAATAAATTATAATATATATATATATATATATATATAATATATATATATATATATATATGTATATATATATATATATAGTATATATATATATATAATATATTATATATATATATAATATAAACACAAGTGAGCGGGAAGACATAGAAGAGGAGATTAAAATTAGATAAAAAAATAAAGATAGAAAAGGATGGGAAAATGGAATAAAATATAAACACTACTGAACGGAAAGGCATGGAAAAGGAGAGTAAAAGTAGGCAAAACAAGAAGAAAATAAGATAAAAAAAAGGAAAAAAAACATCCGTAAATAAGATGACGCGAACGGGGCGACGTAGAAAATGGGAATAAAAGTAATTAGAGAAAAAAAAATGAAAAGAAAAGAAACCAATAGGAAATAGGATGGAAGAACAATACTTCCTGCGGGGAAAAAAAAAAAAAAAAGATGCACAATACATACCCTCTGTTGCACCAATAGCACCATCACAACCTTCAGGGTGAAGAGTGATTTTTTTTCTCTCTCTCTCTTATTTTTCTTTTCTTGGCCTTCTCTTTTATTTTATTTTATTTCACACTAATGAGGCCCCAGTGCCTCTTGTAATTTACATACGAGACCGGTCGATTAGCTTCGCTGGTGGACCATTTTTAATAGCGATGGAGAGAGAGAGAGAGACAGTCGAGGCGAGGAAGAGTAAAGGAAAGAGGTGAGAAACGAAGAGAGGGTCAGAGAGATAGAGGAAAGGAAGGAGGTGAGAAACGAAGAGAGGGTCAGAGAGATAGAGGAAAGGAAGGAGGTGAGAAACGAAGAGAGGGTCAGAGAGATAGAGGAAAGGAAGGAGGTGAGAAACGAAAAGAGGGTCAGAGAGATAGAGGAAAGGAGGAGGTGAGGTTGAGGAAATTATTAAAGAGAGAGGAAGAGGAAAGGAGATAAGAAACGAAGGAGGATTGAGGAGAGAGGGGGAAAACGAAGAAACCAATGAGGAATAAAGAGAGAAAAAAAGAGGAGGTTGAAAACTAGGGGATATGGAAGAAGATATGAGAGAGAGAGAGAGAGAGAGAGAGAGGAGAGAGAGAGAGAGAGAGGAGAGAGAGAATAGTTAAATGGAAAGAGAGAAATTATAATTTGTGCGATAAGTTGTGGGAGATTTACTTGTGGAAGAGATGTGAGTGGCAGAAGATTAAATTGAGGCGAGGAGGAGGAGATTTTATTGAGTGCAGGCTTAAGGAAGAGGATGAGAGAGAGAGAGAGAGAGAGAGAGAGAGAGAGAGAGAGAGAGAGAGAGAGGAGGCAGGGTAAATACAAACAAGAGAAAGGTCAGAGGTCAAAGATTATCCTTTGTTTTACATAAATGGCTGAGGAAGACTTAGTTTGAGAAGATGCTGGTTAAGGAGAGGATTTTAAAGGTGAGATTTTCTTTTTTTTTGAGTGGGGCAGGGGATCTTTTGTAAGTGTCTGGCATCCGTTGATGGCCACCCACCCAAGTACTGGCCAGATCCAGTGTCGCTTCACATATATTTAGTAGTTTTTCTGTATACAGGTAGGCACTGGTAAATGACATAGTAAATACTTTATAAAACATAACCTAAATCAAGCATTTATCTTATGGCTTTGCAGCTAGAAATATATTTATTTTTATTTTTTTTTACTGTATATAGGATGGGTATTTGAAATCGCAAAGATTGAGGTGGTTTGGAAGTTTTATAGCAATGGGAGGAAAGTAATCAGTTACAAAAGTGGGAGACATGAAGGTGGCTTTATACCAGCACAGTCTCTTGCCTAAAGGCAGCTCGTCGTAATTGGGGCTAGGTTTAAAGGGATCGGAATGCCTGGTTTAGACCTCAGGGCTCGGATCAACCTATCAAAGCGTCAGAAGGATCGCTGAATAATGACGATGATGGTAAAAGTAGCTCTTAAATATTTCTTATTCCTCTCTCTCTCTCCTCTCTCTCTCTCTCTCTCTCTCTCTCTCTCTCTCTCTCTCTGTAGGCACCTTGATAGTGTTTCTGGAAAAACTGCTGGAATCCCCCCAACCCTCCTCAGTATTTTTTCCATAGGCCTAGGCCTCATGGAGTGCACATTTCCGCCATTGTTTTAGGTGTGGAATTATGGGAATAATTCCCTATAATGCCATAAAGCCTAACGACTTTACGCACTGGTTTCGTTTTTAGGCCTACGAGCAGCTGATGGAGTTTCTCAACGGGAGATCCCTATTATGATTTTCATTTTCCTGTGATCCTGGTTCTCGCGAGGTTTTCGGGTAATGGAGTCGAAAGACTGCGTTGTTTATTTGTATGTTATTGTAGCGGACTTTCAAACGGTTGTTTGTGCTGTTTAAGTATTTATTACTCTAAAGATATGGGTGTCTGTAAATGCTGTTTACCCTTAAACGAGCATTAATATGGTTACTGTCTATTTGCTAGTGGTTGCTTCCAGGTTGTTTATATTTTAACGTTTAGTCTTTAGTAGCAAGGTCTGACTGACAGACCATAAGTGAATACGCTCTTGTTTTAAATTTGGATAACTGTTTACATATAGTCGGGTGGACTTTGTGAGTGATATTAATATTTACTGTATTAGTCACTATTAAGTTTTATTTTGTTGTATCTATTTTATTCTTTGCATTTAAATATTTTGTCTTTATTTCGATATACCATAAGCAGTTCGTATTTTGTCATTACTTTGTGCAGTTTTATTTGTAATTTATTATGTGTTTTTTCTTCTTTGTAGACTTCACCGAATAAAGAGAAGTGGTAGAAGTGGTTTTCCTTGACTTGTGGAATCTCACCGTTGTCCAAATTAGTTATGTATTATTGTCGAGCTAGAACGCGTCGTCTCCCGTAAAAAGAGGGGGAGGGGGTGGGCGAGTGCCGTTAGTTACTTAAGGATCTTTCCATCGTCCATTAGTTCCCTAGCTGCTGTAATCTCTTTTATTTCTTTTACTGTACCTCCGTTCATATTCCCTTTCTTTTAATCTTACTTTCCAACCTCTCCAACAATTGTTTCACAGTGCATCTTTCAGACCTCCTTACCATCAGTTTCCCTTTCAGCGCTGATTGACCTCGTAGGCCCCAGCGCTTGGCCTTTGGCATAAATCTTGTATTTCAGCCGGTGAGAGCTTAATTTAAACGTGATAAGTTGACATTATTATTAATATTATTTATTATTATTTTTTTTTCCCCTCTATCACAGTCCTCCAATTCGACTGGGTGGTATTTATAGTGTGGGGTTCCGGGTTGCATCCTGCCTCCTTAGGAGTCCATCACTTTTCTTACTATGTGCGCCGTTTCTAGGATCACACTCTTCTGCATGAGTCCTGGAGCTACTTCAGAGTCTAGTTTTTCTAGATTCCTTTTCAGGGATTTTGGGATCGTGCCTAGTGCTCCTATGATTATGGGTACGATTTCCACTGGCACATCCCATATCCTTCTTATTTCTATTTTCAGATCTTGATACTTATCCATTTTTTCCCTCTCTTTCTCTTCAACTCTGGTGTCCCATGGTACTGCGACATCAATGAGTGATACTTTCTTCTTGACTTTGTCAATCAACGTCATGTCCTGGTCTATTTGTACAACGTATCACCCTAATCCGTCCTGATACCATAGTCCCAGAGGATCTTTGCCTTATCGTTTTCTATCACTCCTTCAGGTTGGTGCTCGTACCATTTATTACTACAAGGTAGCTGATGTTTCTCGCACAGGCTCCAGTGGAGGGCTTTTGCCACTGAATCATGCCTCTTTTTGTACTGGTTCTGTGCAAGTGCCTGGCATTCGCTTGCTATGTGGTTTATGGTTTCATTTTTCGTATTGCACTTCCTACATATGGGAGAGATGTTATTTCCGTCTATCGTTCTTTGAACATATCTGATCTTGTGCCGCTGTTATCATTCCTTCAGTTTCCTTGTTTAGCTCTCCCCTCCGTAGCCATTGCCATGTGTCATCGCTGGCTAGTTCTTTAGTGTGTCTCATGTATTGTCCGTGCATTGGTTTGTTGTGCCATCCTCTTGTTCGTCTGTCATTCTCCTGTCTCTGTATATTGTGGTGGGTCTTCGTCTACTTTTATTAGTCCTTCTTCCCATGCACTCTTTAGCCACTCGTCTTCACTGGTTTTCAGATATTGCCGCAGTGCTCTGTTCTCAATGTTGACGCAGTCCTCTATACTTAGTAGTCCTCTCCCTCCTTCCTTACGTGTTATGTATAGTATGTCCGTATTTGCTCTTGGGTGTAGTGCTTTGTGTATTGTCATGTGTTTCCTGGTTTTCTGATCTATGCTATTCCTGCGCTGCATCTGATTACTGGCACTGCCCATGTGTTTATGGCTTTTATCATATTATTATTATTATTATTGGAGAAACAAATCCACTGTTGTGGAAATAAAATAAATCTGTACAGAGAGCTTTTAGGAATCTTTTCGGTTCCCCTTTTCAATCTCCCATTTCAAGACTCATGCTTTATTATTATTTTTATTATTATTATTATTATTATTATTATTATTATTATTATTATTATTATTATTATTATTATTATTATTATTATTATTAATCTTAAAATAGTTTTACCAGACAGCTGAGCTGACTATCATCTCTTACAGGTCTGGCCCGAAGGATTTGTTTTTAATTGTTTTTATTTATTTTGTCTATATTTTGTCAATTATAATTTTTCAAAAGGTTTGTAATCGGATTAGCTGCAAATGTCGGTGTTTCTGACAAAATTTCACCGTTGGATTAATTTCCAAAACTGACCAACAGCTGCTGATGATACTTTTGACGTTCATACAAAACAGGAGAGCAAGGTGGAACAATGGAATCGGGAATGGAGGTACAGTAAAAGGCTAAAAAGTGGGTGCAGCTAGGGGCTAAGGGACGCCGCAGAAACCCCTTAGTCCTGCCCACAGTGCACCACTTGAGATGTACTGACGGCACTACGCACCGAAGGAGATATTTTGTAATATTAACTTTTCCAGGAGTCGATTTTGTATTCGTTATCTTCTATCAATATTATTCTTTATCCTCGACATTTTGTTTTTACATGTTCGATTTACCATTTGATTTTGTCTGAATTATGTAATCCGTTTTCATTAACAGCGGGAATTACTTCAGTTTCGAGGTTAACATGCGTTGCTTATGAAGCAAGAGCCCGTGCTGGTATAATCCGACTTTAATCTAAACAGCCAATCAAACGTTTGCTGCTTCCATAGTTAAAACTAATGTAAAGTGACCATTGGGTCCTAGTGATGGACATCTCAGACAAAATAATCAAAATATTCGCGGTATCACGATTTAGAAATGAAATAGAATTAAATATATTAAACAATGTAGTCCTTCTTCCATCCGATATTCATATCAAACACTATTTGAAAAAAAAAAGATAACTCGTTCTCTTTACAACTGTGCTTATGAATTTCAAATATACATTGAAATGAGGTTACTCAACGCAGTTGCATATTCCGCTAAGATGTTTTGCATATGCTCCAGGGATTTTGTATTCGTGTTTCGGAATTCTTTAAATCTGAGAGACTGTACCTTTCGCGAGAGAGAGAGAGAGAGAGAGAGATAGAGAGAGGTTGGTCATTTTCGCCTTAACCTTCCTATTAGATTATGTATATTCATGTTTCGGAATTCTTTGCATCTGAAAGGCTTTACCTTGAAAGAGAGAGAGAGAGAGAGAGAGAGAGAGAGAGAGTGAGAGAAATGTTCTCCTTACCTGCCAATTAGCGGCGTCTCGCTACAGTCACTCGCATTGTTGAAAACATCTCTTAATTAGATGTCCTGTAACCCTAATCACCCCATACATAAAAAAAAGCAAAAATAAAGAAAGAAAGGCCGTTACTTAACTCCCCTTACAAAACCATCACAATACCCCTACCGTATAGTCATTAAGGCGTTTTTGTAACGACTTCCTATCGGAAGAACCCCGCCGGAATGGAAGTGTCTATAAATTCCAGCGCTTAATAAAAAAGAAAAGAAATAAAGAATAAATAAAACGAAGAGAAAAGCACAGGGAATGGAGAGAAATTTATTATATTATACAAGTTTTCGTATTTACTCTTCAACAACATTTTCAGATGGGCGGTGTTGCCTCGGAAGCGCCCTAATTATCCACGAGTTTTCCAGTTGAAATACATTTTTAACTTCGTTTTCCCTTTCCCCAGGGGGGAGTTCTGTTTAACTTTTTAACCGGCCCCCACCACCCCCCCCCTCCTCTCCTCCTCCTTCCTCCTCCTCCTCCTCCTCCTTCATCATTCCCCACCCCTACCCCTTCTCTCTCTCTCTCTCTCTCTCTCTCTCTCTCTCTCTCTCTCTCTTATGAAGTCGAGTTCATGAGCTGGGCAATATGTAAAGGATTTTAATTTAAAGGAATCTTTTTATAAAAAGAGGTTTCCGGAGCTGCTACTTTCCTCGCGGTCAAAGCTTACCCTACTACTATTACTATTACTAATACTGACCCTACTACTAATACAGCTACTAGTATTGGCATTATGAGACTTTGTATTACTGCCCTAATATGATTATCCTTGTTTTTTTTTATTATATTTACTAAAACTTCGTTATTTATTTATTAATTTGTTTTCTTTATTTTTTATGAGATGTCTTTTGCATTTCCCATTACCTTCTGGTACTTTTTTTCTAATAAACGCCATGTTCTATCGAAGCTTTAATAACATACTAAAATTAATTCTCTCTTTATTAATCTAGTAATTAATTTTTTTTAATAAGTGATCACTTCTTTTCTGTATTTCCCATTACATTCTTTTACTTCTCTAATGAACGACATTTCCGTTGCAAAATTGAACATCAAGTGAATGGCGCCTATGGTGGAGTTGTTCCTTATGAATAGGATTCGTCTTTTCAGATTTCAATTCCTGCTGCTACCTTTTTTTTTTTTTTTTTTTTTTTTTTTTTTTTGGTACCTGCTGCTACTGCTGTTTGTTGTACTAGTGCAACTGCTTTGTTGCTAAATGATGCTCTAAAAAGGATGTTGATAATTACCAGTATTTCTGCTGCTGCTACTAATACTACTAATAGTAGTACTACATCTGTAATAGATTGATTGATTTATAGATTGATTGATTTATAGATATTAGGCATAATGCCAAGCACTGGGGCAACTAAGGCCATTCAGCGCTGTAACCGAAATTGACAGTAAAAGGTTTGAAAAGTGTAATAGGAGGAAACCTCGCAATTGCACTATGAATCAATTGTTAAAAGAGGGTGGGCAGTAAAATAGAAGAAAGATAATATGAACGGAGGTACAGTAAAAGGAGTGAAAGTAGCTGTAGCTAGGGGCCCAAGGGACGCTGCAAAGAAACTTAAGTATTGCCTACATTGCAACGCATGAGGTGCACTGACGGCTCAACCCCCCTATGGGATATATCTGTAATTTTTCAGTAAGGTAGTGTAACGAACTATAGATTTGTTTCTCTAAAGCCCGAAACAGATTTCTCTGTATTTATTAAGGATCCTTTTTTCCAGACTGGCTCGGTGCCAAATACAAGGCATGAACCACCCGCGACACAAAATTCACAAAACGCAATCAACTCGCAAAGAGGGATACTATAAACACTGACGTAGACTTAACCAGTTTTAATTTACAATAACCTTCCATAACACAAAAAAAGAAGTCCCCGAAAAGCTGCCTTGAGGAACTAGAAAAAAATACACGTACAACTTTACAAAAACGAACGTTTAGACTATCATGCGCCTACGTAACTTTTATACCTCGAGCTGAAGAGAAAGAAAGGCGTTAAGAGGTAGAAAAACACACCTTCCGTAGCATACGACAAGCTGAGACACAGGGAGAAAAACCTTAAATCTACTTATTTTACAATAACCATTTGTTGTCATAATACACCTTGTATATTAAAAATTTCCAAAACCAGACGATAAGACAACACTGAAGCCGTCATGAAGATATTTATATATGTTAACGATAGTTGTCCCTGTGACGGATCACTGCCGACGTTTATACACCGAGGGGATCAACAAATAATATGTCTGCAGAGAGGGGAGAACGTTTACGGTCTGCTTACCGTTCTCCACCACTAGAAGGCCTCCTCACGACTCCAGGTGGTCAAACACACTACAAAAGCCAGCATCATTGGCAAGCAGCCACTCAGAAGGCACCAGGAGTGCCATGCAGCGAGGCAAAATTAGTCCACAGGAGCCTCAGTATTGACGAAAGCTGCAGGGGCGGAAGCACAAGACTTCCGGTAGAAAAAGCCGTGTAAAATATTGAATGACTTCCTCTGTTAGGGAGCCGATATTCTCTCTATGCATAGGCCCCAAAGTTCCAAACACATCACCTATACTACCTAGGTAAAGGACGGGCCAGGGAAAGAGTGCGAAAGCGTAATCACGTATTGGGCAGCTCAACAAACGAAGCACTGAAGACGGGCAGTCCGCTCAACAAGAGATCCGCTGAATAAACACCTTACAAATTAAGGTCTAGACCTTGATACAAATAACCAGGTATGTACAAAACCTTGGCCGGGGATTAAAGACTGTTCCAAGGTAACTTTCCGCGACTTGAACAAAGCTTAACATAATTTATATTTATGAAAAGCCATGAACAAAATATCTAAAGCAATTATGTATTACAGTAGTTGTAAACTGAAGTGTTGTTGTTGGTTTTTGCTATTAATTAATCCTGTCCTATCAGGCATAATTATTCTCTTGTTAAACGTTTTTCTGTCAAGTGTTTCTCTATTATCTAGTATCGTAACGCCTTTTATTTTGAAATTCAGTTACTATAACGTATTTCCCTGTATTATGTTGGTACTTTAATGGTTTCTAATATTTTGCGCTAGGCATTTGAATGCTTAATTACTTGTAATACTGTTGTACATAAGTACACCCATAACAAATATGTATCGAGTGTTCTTATAGTGATTGTTTTTGTCCAAAAGGTAATTCCTTTTTTTCTGGGATACATTTTGTACACGCCCCTTTTTTAAATTTCTGTTTCCACATTTCGGAGATTTGTCCTTTCAAAGTATTGTCATTTTTGTATTTTTGTTATTGTCATTTCATACTGAATGAAGAAATGGCTACCTATCTTTTTTTAAATATAATAATTTTACCTATTTTTCGTTCAGCATAATGCTTTTATACTAAATGAAGAATTGATTGCCTATTTTTTTCTTTTCCTTTCAAATTTGTGCTTATTCTTTCCATATGAAATTACTTCCTCCGTTCGTCAAACTCTCCTTGAATAAAGGATTTTATCCTCAAACCACACAAATCTCCATCCCGGCCGCCACTTCCTCACATCCCTCAGATCCTGGAAGCCAGATTCCTCCGGTGTATCCTTCCGACTGGAACACCGATACGCCACTACGCACCATGCATAAATTAATACTAATACGGCGTACCAGCGACGCCTGAATGAAACCCAGGATCCGTGGAAAGTCAATATCTATTCATGTGCCATGAACGAGCGATTCAGCAGTGCGCCCTGCGGTTAATAATTGAAATTGTCATCACTAAAGACGTGGCAGGGGGTGGAAGGAAACGGAGTTTCGGAGGCTGGGGAGGGGTGCGGGTCGGGGGCGGGGGAGTCAGGACTGGTGGCTCTTTGGGGGTTTGTGGAATCAGTCATTGTGGGTGAGGGAGGGGGCCGAAACAGGCCTGAGGTTTGGTTAGGGGAGGGGGGGCGAATCAGGCCTGGTTGCCGGGGGGAATCAGGCCTGTGGGAGGGAATCAGACCTGAGGACTGGGGGCGGAGAGGAATCAGACCTTGGGCCTGTGGTAGGAGGAATCAGGCCTTGGGGAGGGGGGTCACGCCAGGGGCCTTGGTTAGGTGGCTTGGGGAGGGGAATCAGCCTGGGGGCTTGGGGAAGGGGAGATCAGGCCTGGGGCTTGGGGAAGGGGAGATCAGCCTGGGGCTTGGTTTGGGAGGGGGGAGGGAATCAGGCCTGGGGATCTGAGGCTGTGGAATCAGGCCTGGTGGAGGCAAGGGGAGGGCGGATCTCCGGCCAGGATACCGGGAGGTGGGAGAGTTAGCATAGATTCTATGATATGACAGGTAGCAGACTTCGATACGTATCTCAGTTGCGGTGGCGCGTGGGATCGATCTCCACTGGACGAGTGTGTTTAACTGGGTCTTTCTACTTTGAATAGAAGGCTCAGCTCAGTTGCAGGACCTTTTCCTCTAATTAGCATACCTATAGGGTGGAGAGAAGCAGCAAGGTATTACTAAAGAGAGAGACGGGGGATCGATCCTATGGAGGGAAAGCAGGTCAGTGATGACTTGGTGGTCGTTTTCTGAAAAATTCATTGTCATTCTGTTGACCTAGGCGGTAGATTATGTACCTGGTTATAGTTGGCTGTGGTGGATCGCACTGAAATTATTAGTGACATACTGACTTGTAACTCGGATTAGTATATATGGATATAAGAACTGAGAGAGAGAGAGAGAGAGAGAGAGGAGAGAGAGAGAGAGAGAAGTAAAACGTGATATTTGCTAAATATTTTTTTTACAACAATATCCCAGCCCCAGTAGAGGGGATAGCACCATCAGTGCACCTGACGCGGTGCACTGTAGGCATTACTTAAGGTTCTTTGCGGCGTCCCTTCGGCCCCTAGCTGCAAACCCCCTTTCACTCCTTTTACTGTCCCTCCGTCCGTATTCTCTTTCTTCCATCTTACTCTCCACTTTCTCCTAAAAATTTGTTACTATTACGCCTTTCAAACCTTTCTACTTTCAGTTTCCATTTCAGCGCTGAAGGACCTCATAGGGCCTCCTCATGGGTCCCAGCGCTTGTCCTCTGGCCTGAACTCTATCCTACAGGATGCCAGCCTCTCTTCTTTATTCACTGACTTCAAAATTTATGCCAGATTAATCTACTGAGATGAACCAACGTAATAATAGATAGTTTTAACGAGGCCAGCACTGTCGCTGTACACTGTAAAATAAGTAATGGTAATGATTTAAGAACATCAAATATTCCCATTAGCCATTCGAATCGGAAAAGGTGTAAACCGTTCGTACATTAAAACTGACTCATTAATTCTTAAAGGAGAAAGGAATCTGTGAATGATACGTTTGTCTTGTTGGTTATTCACTCTTATACAAGGGGGAGTTGTCTGTTTGGTTGGTTTGTTTTTTTTGTCCTGAAAGGAAATTGTTACTTTGAAGATGTAAGAAGAATCTTTAATTGTTCATTATTTTAATATCTTATTGTTGTTACATGAAGACTGTCAGTGCTTGTTTTAGTTCAATGATTTTATTATGGTATTTACGCTTATTATTATTATTATTATTATTATTATTATTATTATTATTATTATTATTATTATTATTATTATTGTCACAGCTACCCGTGCCACTTGCAGCTCTGAAATATTTAGTATGTTGTTTAAAATTACAATATTAATATATCACCTGGGGCCTCTCTCTCTCTCTCTCTCTCTTCTCTCTCATCTCTCTCTCTCTTCTCTCTCTCTCTCTCTCTCTCTCTCTATTAACCCAGAGGCCCTCCTTCCCTTACAACTTATCCCCGGAAATTTAGTTTTTTTATTTTTATCACGAAAGTGCAACACTTCTCGATACACCCAGACTGGATAAACAAACAACCCCGAATGCTTTTGAGGTTGGGGGGGGGGAGAGGGGGGGAGGGACAGTGGAAGGAGGGCCATGCGCGTTGCCACAAAAGTTGTTCCCTGCTGAAAGGCCAATATGGCATACCCATCTGGGGGAAAGCGACGCGAAACGACCATTTTTTTTTTTTCTTCATTTTCCCCCACCTTCTTGGTTCGAGTCCCTCCTCGCCTCTACCACCTCCTCTACCAACCTTCCTCCTCCTCCTCCTCCCTCCTCCTCCTCCTCCTCCCTCACTCCTCCTCCTCCTCGCCTCCTCCTCCTCCTCCTCCGCGCACGACATTATTCTGGGGCAAAAATCTTGAGCTTTATTGGAAAAATAGAGGCGACGAAACGGCGGGAATTTTCCCCGAAGTCGGGACATTTCGCGGCGCACTTGACTGTGGTTTAGGGGAATTGTCGAGAACGGACGGGGGGTTTGCCTGGAGGGGTAAAAGCTACTAGATTCAGGGGGGAGGATGGGGTGGGGGTAGGGGGGGGGATTTCTTACCTGTCGGTTACGGCGGACGGAGGAATGTGTCAGTTCTCCTTCTCCGTCAGGGTAAAAAGGATATGCGATATCTTGCTACTGTTGGTGGTGGTGGTGGTGATGGCATCACCAGGGATCCGGTTTGAACATTCTCTCTCTCTCTCTCTCTCTCTCTCTCTCTCTTATTCACAATTTTCTTGTGTATAATCAAACTCGATTTCTTTCTTCCCTCCATCGTATCCTTAAACATTCTCTCTCTCTCTCTCTCTCTCTCTCTCTCTCTCTCTGAACAACGAGCATAGTCTGTTTCTTCGTGTAATCAAACTTGTTTCTCTCCCTTTCTCTCATGGATCTACATGCATTCGATCCTCTCTCTCTCTCTCTCTCTCATCATCATCATCATCATCATCATCAACAATCATATTTTTCTTCCTTGTGCAGTCGAACTTGATTCTCTCCCTATTTATTATAAATCCTTACTCATCTCTCTCTCTCTCTCTCTCTCTCTCTCTCTCTCTCTCTCTCTTACTTAATCGATTTAATTATAAGCGAGAGCAGATTGAACAGTAAATATACAGGCAGACATTGAATGGATTAAATTTTTACATTTATGTGGTATTGCTTAAATGAAAATGGCCACTGATGGTATATTGATTGAATGTAAATAAAATCACATTTTAGCTATCATTACCACATGATATATGTCTGTTTGCAGAAGTAGGAATAATTGAATACACTACCAATGAAATTGCATGCTTATGTTATAATCGTATTTGTAGTTTTATATATATTACCGTTCGCTTTTAAGTTGTTAGGTATTTATGAATCAGTAATTCCATGTATGATTTGTTCCATGTATACATAATATGCATATGCTTGTATCACAGCATGTAATATATATATATATATATACTATATATAGTATATATATATATAATATGTGTGTATATATAATGAAGGTCCATGGTTCGCTTCCGGATCACTACCAACCAGTCGACCCAATTAGGGTCACGAAAAAGTCATGGGCCCTAGCAACCCCATCCCTAAAGAGTCGCTGAGGTTTCAAACCGTAAGGCTTTTAACGGAAAAACTTGTAGTACGTATATATATATATATATATATATATATATATATATATATATATATATTATATATGACTGAGAATCGTTCTCATTAAATTCCAGTTAGATGAACCTACAAATAACTTCGCCTGCTGCTATTGGACATGTTGCCGATAATTCGATTATATTTCAGCAGTAGTTAATGACCGCTGGCAATTATCAAAATCGTAAAAAAAAAATAGCACGCAGCGATTTCAACCTACGAATTAGTGGATTGTTAATGAAAGATTGTGTGTGGATAATGGTTACTTTGATTTATTCCTTGCAACTCAAAATATTAAAAAGAAACCTCGCATCAGTGATAAAAGAGAGATGATTGATATAAGGTCTAGAAAAAAAAAGTTAAAAGAAGGAACTAGTGTTCGAAAGGGGGTTGATGGGGTGTGGGTATTTTGGAGGTGAGGAGGGAATGGTTGGGAGATGAGGGTAGGGGTGTTTTGGCAGGTGGGGGTGGGAGGTATTTGGGAGGTAGGGTGGGGGAAATTTAAGAGGTGGGGGGTGGGGGAAGGGATGTTTGGAAGGTGGGAGTGTGAGGTAATTGGTAGGTTGGGGGGTATTTTGGGAGGTAGGGGATTGTTTGTGTGAGAGATGGGGGTGAGGATGTTTGGGAGGTGGGTTGAGGGTGTTTGAGAGGTGTAGGTGGATTTAGTAAGTGTGTTTTGTGTATTGGGAGGTAGGTGGGGGTATATTTGGTAGGTGGGTAGTGGTGTATTTGGTAGGTGGGTGGTGGTGTATTTGGGAGGAAGTGGGGTATATGGGAGGCTGGGAAGGACTGTTTTGAGGGGGGGGGTTGTATTTAGGAGATGGGTGTGTATGTATTTGGGAGATGGGGTTGGGGAAGTTTTGGAGATGGGGGACAGGTTGTCTGGAATGCTGTTTTCCCACGCGGTTCCGCCAGGCAGAGAGAATCCTGGAAAGAGACTGGAAGGAGGCGACGAATCATTCCAGACAGTTATGCAAACTCCGTTCCAGGCTCCAGACGCGATTTTGGAAATTACGGAGTGGGGATTTCGGCCGCGGTGTTGTCTCTCTCTCTCTCTCTCTCTCTCTCTCTCTCTCTCTCTCTCTCTCTCTGTTACACATACACACCCTCATACATATAGACAGGTGGATAGATCGATAGAACATTCTAAATCAAAGAAAATTTCGTCAGTAGATGGCGAAAGTATATATTCTGTTTACTTGTTTTTAGCAACGTCGCTTTTACCAATGCAGAGGCAGTAGAAATATGAAAGTGTTATCTTCGCAGTTTCATTCATTTCTTTTAATTTCTGTCAGCGAAATAATCAGCCAACGTTGGTGTGTATTTTTGTGTGTGTGTGTGTGTAGATGAGGTGTACTTGTGTAGTACAAGTGTAGACTTTAACAAGACGATGAAGATACCAGACACCTACCCATTTGTAAAGCCCTCATGGCGAGACTTGTATTCATTATAGTACTGTCATTATTGCATTGGCATTGCATTGGAGCAATGTTGCAATGTCTGTGCATTGATGCACATCATTGCCACTTGCACAGGAAAAAAAACCAAGAACAGATTTGGCGTCCCACAGTAACCAGGAAGTCGTGACTACGAAACACAAACTCCGAAACCAGGTATAAATGGGGTGTAAAACTGGATGGGGTTAGGGGGTGGTTGGAGGTTGTGAAGAGAAAGGGGAGAGGGGGGATATTGGGAAGGGGTGGTTTAATACACATAAGAAGCTGGAAATGTGTTGTAAAGCAGAGTTAAGTGAAAAAAAAATGGAACTCCGACTCAAACACCTTTTGTTGCATTCCAGGTATAATAACTCGGGGCCCCTAATGACCCCAGACTGCGACCTCGAACGGCCTAATAAACCGCTATCGCCGGAATGCAATACCCCTACCCACTCCCCCCTCTTCACCCACCCCTGGGCCAGTTCTAAAACAGCTGTAAACTGCGACTGCGAAAAAGCACTGGCTGTTATCTCAGGATTTCCTCCATAACCGTAAATGCTGTTTCACCACAGCAAAGAATAGGGACGATAGATAAAAAGGGGAAGGTTAACTATTCTCTCTCTCTCTCTCTCTCTCTCTCTCTCTCTTCCATAACCGTAGATGTTCTTAAATGTTCTTCCGCCGAACAAAGTAGAGGCGATAAAGGGCAAGTTAACTTTTTTATCTCTCTCTCTCTCTCTCTCTCTCTCTCTCTCTCTCTCTCTCTTCCTTAATTTTTTCGCTCAGAATAGAATAGATATAGGGGAAAGTTAACAATCTCTCTCATCCCTCTCTCTCTCTCTCTCTCTCTCTCTCTTCCATAACCATAAATGTTTAAATCTTCTTCCACCGAATAGAATAGATGAGACAGATAAAGGGCAAAGTTAACAATTCTCTCTCTCTCTCGCCCTCTCTCTCTCTCTCTCTCTCTCTCTCTCTCTCTTTCAACATTTCTGTCAGTAAGCACGAACTTACCTTTTATTATAAATCTCGTGATTAAGCTTCTCAGAAATCTTAATTCTCGGTAATGAGATCTCTAGAATTGAGTTTCTTGGCTCTGAACTTAACTAATGATAATAATTTTTAATTTTCATAATAATGGTGTTTATTATTATTTTATTATATATATATATATATATATATATATATATATATATATATATATATAAAATGAAACTTTTTTTTTTCACCAGTTTTAACATCCCATGGCGTACCTTTACGTCTATCTCTTATCTCCCCTTATCACCAGTTTCGCTCCTCTCCCTTTAGCATTTTATCGCAGACATGGTAATCACCCTATTCAATCTGAAAACAACCATCCCCCCCCCCCCCCACGCTCCCAACCCCCATTCCAGATCGTCCCGTCACCCCCCCCCCCACCACCCCCCCCCCCCTTCCTTACCCCCTTTCCTCTGCGAAACTACCCACTCACAAGGGCTTATTTTGACCAATGGTACACGTCCAGTACAGCGTCCTCCTCTTCCACCCCCTTCTCCGCTCCACCCCTCTCCTCCTCCCGCTCCTCCTCTTCCTCCATCCCCGTCACCCATCAAACTTGTTATGAATTCATTAATGACGGCGATTGCTAATTCAGGTGCTTGTCCTTCAGGAGAAAGAAAGAAAAAAAAACTTCAAAATACCTCTCCTACACTCTGTGCGTTCTTTAGGCTTGGCATTGGTAATGGAAAAACGCCCTCCGTTCTTGGCACCGGTTGAACTAACCACGTAGCCATTCCGGTGGAAAGTTGTCGTATTTGTCGAATGGTTAGGATGCAGCATTTAATTCCTCTAAGGATGTCTGGGTAAATGAGAGATTTTTCATCTCGTCAAGGCCAGTAATAGATGGATCATCTCATCAAAATAAACACAAGATGTCTCTTTATCTTTTCTTCTAGATAAAGAAAGTGTAGATAATCTCATCAAGGTAGTAGGCAGATTGGTTATCTCATACAGGTAAATGAAAATGTGTCCATCTCATTGATGTAATTAATAGGTGAATCGGTCTCGTTAAGATGAATAAAATATGGCCCATTTCATCAAAAAGAGACGTACCATCAAGGGTCATTAACATTTAGGTAAATAAAAGAATGGTCAATTCATTAAGGCAATTAATAGATGAGCCAATCTCATTAATGGGAGTAAGATACGGCGCATCTCTTCAACAAGACACATTTTATTCTCTCAGAGCGATGACTTGAGAACCGAAGACAAATTGGAATTTGGAATATTGATGGACCGACTGATTACAGCAACTTGTACCATATAAGGATCACGTTACACAGCCAAGCAGTTGAGGCTACAGATATGAATACTCGATGGTGTTTATCACTATTATTAAAAAAAAAAAAAAAAAAAAAAAAAAAAAAAAAAAGTCCCAGTATATTGATTTGAAGTAGTCACCACCTCGTGATTATGAAGCTGTGTGGGTATTTGTGGGGGAGTATGTGTGTGGGAGTGTATGTGTATTATTGTCTGTTGTGGAAGCGAGGAATATCTCAACTTATTGTTATGGTAATATAAAGCTGAGTGATTATCGAGGTGTATGACCCAAGTCAACCTGTTTGTTGATGGAAAGCGAAGAATTGTGGTGGAGTGTAGATGACAGATCATCAATGTGTTCCTTTTCCGTTTGTCGATGAACTTTGGTATTCTCTCGTTGCTTCTGTTTTCTTGATTCTTGTGACCTTACTTATAAGGGGTTGGGATGTCTTCATGCTGCGGCCTAACCCTGCCGTTTTTTTGTCATTTATTCGGCTTGGTCTAAAAAAAACAGTAATCGGTTGCCCATAAACATTTCACTTATAAAAATATCTAGTCTTCTAATACCTAAATTTTTGAATATTTAAGATATGCAAATAATTTAGACTCCCAAATTTTAGGACAACAGTTGTAGTATCCAAAGGCTTCTTATTCTAAAGTTTTAAAAGCAGCATTCCCAAAGATTTTATGTTCCAAAGGATTCAGACTCCTGACTTTTAATTCAACATTTCCATTATGCAGAAGCCTTAGTAGGATCCCGCGTTATAGAGCATTCAATATCCAGTGGTACCGACTCCAAAATTATAGGTTATCATTTCATACATACTGAGACATTGAAACCCAGAATTTTAGGTTATTTCAAGCATCCAAAGATATGAGGCTCTCCTAAATTTTAGGTTGCCATTTCACACGTACTGAGACATCGAACCCCAAAATTTTAGATTATTTCAAGCATCCGAAAATTTGAGGCCACCGTCTCCCCCCCCCTCCCCCCCCTAAAATTTTAGGTTGCAATTTCCTGTACTGAATATTTTCACCAATTATTGTCTTTCTTTTGTTTTTCTTGTGCGTCCTTACTTTGTAAATTGAAGACTGTATTGTTTGGTCAGTATGGTAAATGCCCATCATGGATGATGATAGAAAAATATTTGAACGATGAATCCTGCTGTTACGACCAAGAGCACGAACAACACCAACCGCTCCCATGTCTTCGTTACTTCGAGTGTGATCTAGCTCACCCAAGATGATTGGATATTCAGGGAGTAAATCCCCCCCTCGCGAGGGAGGATCAACGCACCTGGATTACGCAAGACTATTAGGATTTGTCTGATGAGATGCCATCAATTAGTCACAGATTAATCTCCGACATTGCAGTCATGGCAGTGTAAACATCGTCCAAAGACGAGGGATAGAAGGTGGGTGCTTGTTCCTGCCGAATAATTTCCGCGAGGATTTTCGCAAGTCAAAAAAGTTCAGTGCAAATTAAAGATTAATCTTTTGAGAAAAAATTTTACATAAGGGAAGACTTGTTTTTTTTTTTTTTTTATAAAGAAGTTGTATTCTTATGCGTCACGTGAGATGCCTTAATAATGTTGTAGATTAAGCAGCTAGGAAACAAGTGCATGGATGGATTTTGCATTTATGGTCAAATTTACACTCAGAGGAATCTCGTCTGCATACCTAAGTGCACATAACACACACACACACACACGCGCGCGCGCGCGCACACACACGTATATAATATATATATATATATATATATATATATATATATATATATATATATATATATATATATATATATTATAGGATGAAGCATATGTCAACACATTCCGAGTTTACAGAATGCCCTGTCATCTCTTATATTTATTTCTACTGTGGTAATTTAAACTGTCGCTAAGGAATATTTGTATTTGTATTTATAAAATGGAGTTTTTTTATTCTGTGTCCATATTTTGTCCATTATGTTCCATTTCACGGTTACTATTCCTCTTCGTATCTAATATTTGCGTAAGGGCAGCACTATCCTTCATGTGATATACATTATAAATTCTCTCTCTCTCTCTCGTGGAGTTTTCTAAGTTAATTTATGCTGTGCAGTTCGGCTGTCTTTGACGAAATAAACCTGATTACATCCTTGACGAGTGACATTAATGCAAGACAATTAGTATACTTTTAATTGCGAATTTTATCTGTTTCATTCGATATTTCATTCCGAAAGTTCATTTAATATTTTTAGAGCTCATTTGCTAAGTAGCAGACGAGGGTATTATTTTACAGGCAGATAAATGTCAGAATAATCCATGCACCCATTCACCATGTCAGAATTCTATCCCCCGGCCCCCTTTCCAAAATTGTCTGCCTCAGGAGGTACATTCCTATTAATATGCATATAATAACACACAAGGCGTGATCCAACCTCCAGCTTACTCGGGGCGCATGCTGAAACCTACGATCAAATAGAGGGTTGTTTCACCAACGAAAATTAAAATAAATACGTCATATTTTATTAGGAATAGTTGTTCTGTACTGTTTAACATGCACGTCATTTAATTTTCACATTCTCATTCTGATAAATAAGTCATAAATATCCTGTCCTAAAATTCCTGTATCTTTAACTCAACGCGAAACACCCTTTTCAGACCTTTTCAGGCTTTCATAACACACACACACACACACACACCCAACAACAATAGCAACAACGAAGTAGTTTGTAGGCTTACTCCCCGAGTAAGCGAAAATCCTTGGTTATAATTTCCACCATGGTTGAGAGCCACTGTGTTAGAGAGGGAATGAAAATATGAGAGCTAATGGAGTTAAAGGTGGCACCAGGCGACTTGCAGTTATTCTGAGTTGAAGGATCACAGTCAGTTTCAGTATCTCAAAGTGACCGCCATGGAAATGTGGAGATAAAGGCAAGAAAAGAAACGGGTGGCTTGCAGGAACTTGATCAAGCGTCAGAGGCAGTGATTACAGTAAGAGAGACCAACTGGTTAGAATTAAGATGTAATGTCATGTCATGAACTGCAAAACCTTTGTATATTATTATTATTATATATTATTATATTATTATTATTATTATTATTATATTATTAATAATAATAATAATATTATTGATTTATTTATTTTTTATTTTTTTGTTTTTTATCACAGTCCTCCAATTCGACTGGGTGTGGTATTATAGTGTGGGGCTCCGGGTTGCATCCTGCCTCCTTAGGGGTCCATCACTTTTCTTACTATGTGTGCCGTTTCTAGGATCACACTCTTCTGCATGAGTCCTTGAGCTACTTCAGCCTCTAGTTTTTCTAGATTCCTTTTCAGGGATCTTGGGATCGTGCCTAGTGCTCCTATGGTTATGGGTACGATTTCCACTGGCATATCCCATATCCTTCTTATTTCTATTTTCAAATCTTGATACTTATCCATTTTTTCCCTCTCTTTCTCTTCAACTCTGGTGTCCCATGGTATTGCGACATCAATGAGTGATACTTTCTTCTTGACTTTGTCAATCAACGTCACGTCTGGTCATGTTTGCACGTATCACCCCTATCTGTTCTGATACCATAGTCCCCAGAGGATCTTTGCCTGATTGTTTTCTATCACTCCCTCAGGTTGGAGTGCTCGTACCACTTATTACTGCAAGGTAGCTGATGTTTCTTGCACAGGCTCCAGTGGAGGGCTTTTGCCACTGAATCATGCCTCTTTTTGTACTGGTTCTGTGCAAGTGCCGGGTATTCGCTTGCTATATGGTTATGGTTTCATTTTTCGTATTGCACTTCCTACATATGGGAGAGATGTTATTTCCGTCTATCGTTCTTTGAACATATCTGGTCCTTAGGGCCTGATCTTGTGCCGCTGTTATCATTCCTTCAGTTTCTTCTTTAGCTCTCCCCTCGTAGCCATTGCCATGTGTCATCGCTGGCTAGTTCTTTAGTCTGTCTCATGTATTGTCCGTGCATTGGTTTGTTGTGCCAGTCCTGCTGTCTGTCTCATTCTCCTGTCTCTGTATATTCTGGGTCTTCGTCCACTTTTATTAGTCCTTCTTCCCATGCACTCTTTAGCCACTCGTCTTCACTGGTTTTCAGATATTGCCCCAGTGCTCTGTTCTCGTGATGTTGACAGCAGTCTGTATACTTAGTAGTCCTCTCCCTCCTTCCTTTCGTGTTATGTATAGTCTGTCCGTATTTGCTCTTGGGTGTAGTGCTTTGTGTATTGTCATATGTTTCCTGGTTTTCTTTTGATCTATGCCTGCGGAGTTCTGCCTTCGTCCATTCCACTATTCCTGGCGCTGTATCTGATTACTGGCCCTGCCCATGTGTTTATTATTATTATTATTATTATTATTATTATTATTATTATTCACTAGATGCACCCTATTCATATGGGATAGCCCCACCAGAGGGTCCATTGACCTGAAATTCAAGTTGGCAAAGAATATGGTGTTCATTAGGAAGAAGTAATCGGAAATGAAGGGAAATGCAGAAACAAGATTTATTAAAATCGAAAGAAAAATAATAAATAGCTAAGGAGATAAACACTTTTTAAATGGCAAGAGGAATCGTGTTAGGGCAGTAATGCATTGCATTTTTCGCTTCAACTTGTGAAGTTCCATGTGTAGACATAACGACGCCTTTTCCATAAATCAGAGACCACACTGGTGACGAATTTGAACCCATTGTCTTTTAAAGTCTCAGACTTCATTATCTATTTACTCATGTGAATGATTGGGGAAACCGTGTTAACATACATCAGTTGTCGTGTATACAGGACACTTTTTTTTTTTCTTTTTTAATAATTCCCTGGTCGCATATCACCGCAATCCATTAGCCCCAGATAACAGTTCATTAATTACTCCGTTCCTTCATTAGTGAAATTAATGATGTTACGAAAGTGGAATTTTCGATTCGGGATCTTAAGGCTGGTCGTGTGATCTTCGGCTTTTAAAGGCCCTGTTGTGAACAGGCGTTTTGGGGTGATAGGAAATCAGACGGGTCATTTCAGAGTCTCTTCTCTCTCTCTCTCTCTCTCTCTCTCTCTCTCTCTCTCTCTCTCATACACACAGCATCGTTGACCTTGGCGGTTCCAGTGCTATACAGATATAGTTTGCAATAATGTAAATGAGACTCTCTCTCTCTCTCTCTCTCTCTCTCTCTCTCTCTTCTTCTTCTTCTTCTTCTTCTTCTTCTCCTCCACTCTCTCCCCTTACGTTTTTCTCCCATTCCATTCAAGTTATTCTTCTCCCCTTTGAGTTATCGTTACTGGGACTCGGTCGCACTTCATTTGGTCTCTTCCCGTTATTATCTCATTTATTGTCCCGTTTATTATCTCATCAATATTGGCTTTGGCGGTGGTTATTCTCTACTTATCTCCTTCCCCTTCCTATCTCTTTAATTGGCTTACTTAAGGACTTCCGTGAAATGGCCAGTCCTAATTGCTGCGTTTCCAATATTGCCATTAGTTGCTCCCTCCTTTTTTTTCATGCTTTGTTTTACCCTTCCTTCCTACCTTCTTCTTCTTCTTCTTCTTCTTCTTCTACCTTTCTCCCTCTTTTCTCTCTTCTTCTTCCTTCTTACTTTTGTCCTTGAATTCCCTGTGTATTTAGCTTTATTTTTCTCAATACTTCCGCTGTTACAGGATCTCGTTCGAATCAGATCGTAAATCCCTCTCAAGTGTATATGTTGTCTTGCTATGCAGACATTTCATGTGTCAGTTCATATGCATATATATATATATATATATATATATATATATATATATATATATAATATATATATATATACATCGGATCTCATCTCATGGTTTCACTTCTAGGAAACCTCTGATGCGAGACCAGTCTTGTTGTAAAGCCGTCCGTATCGCTGCAACTTTAAAGAGACATCATAATTATCTTTCTCATCTCAGACTATATATATATATACTTCACGTACGAGCAGCATTTTTGTGTCCTTACAATGTGGACGAACCAGTAATATAAGTTCTAAGTTCTGGAGCGAAAGATATCGAATGGGGAAGAAAGAATGAAATCAAAGAAAAGCCAGACCACCACCACCACCACCCTCTCTCTCTCTCTCTCTCTCTCTCTCTCTCTCTCTCTCTCTCTCTCCTCCTCCTCCCACCCACCCACCCACCAACAAAAGCCATCAGAGGATAATGCGAGTGGTCATGTCGACCAATGAAATACAAGATCGAGCTCTCGTCCCGATTTGCCATTGGTTCCTTATCGCGTTGGCGGGTCAAAGAACCAAGGATTAAAAGTCGCCATCCTTGCCACCCCTCCTCCTCCTCCCCTCCTCCGGCCCCTTCTCCTCACACTCCTCTCTCCGTCTCTCATCTCTCTCTCCTCATCTCTCCACCGCTCCTCCTGCCTCCTACCTCCTCCCACTAACGAAAAGACACATCAGAGGGATACATGCGAGTGGTCATGTCGACCAATGAAATACAAGATCGAGCTCTCGTCCCGATTTGCCATTGGTTCCTTATCGCGTTGGCGGGTCAAAGAACCAAGGATTAAAAGTCGCCATCCTTGCCACCCCTCCTCCTCCTCCTCCGGCCCCTTCTCCTCCCCCTCCTCCTCCTTCGGCGGTAGGGGAGGA
Organism: Macrobrachium nipponense; assembly: GCF_015104395.2. Classification (NCBI taxonomy): domain Eukaryota; kingdom Metazoa; phylum Arthropoda; class Malacostraca; order Decapoda; family Palaemonidae; genus Macrobrachium; species Macrobrachium nipponense. The sequence goes on from NC_087209.1 coordinate 61,776,391, forward strand.
GCACAGAAGTCCCGGGCCTGACTCTGGGATTATGAGTTGAAGGAAAGTTGGAGAATCGGGAAAAGTTGGGATTAGAGGAAGGTCGAGTTGGTTGGTTGGTTGGTCAGTTCGAGAGAGAGAGAGAGAGAGAGAGAGAGAGAAGTCATTGGAAACTTTTGTTATTAAACCGCTCCGGCGATGGCTATGAAATACTGATGGATAGGAATATCGTGGCTGATTGAGGGTAGCAAATGGATGGATAGGCGCTGAGTGAGAGAGAGAGAGAGAGAGAGAACTAGACATCCGCAGCAAGACTGACAAGATTATGTTGTTTTTTGGACATGGAAATATTAATGGATAGACTGACCACGAAGTAGTTTTAGTGAAGCAACTTCTGAATACCAGCTGAAAACTTCTATAACAAGTGAGACTGTTTTCTGTAGAACACATACAAAAAAAGAATAAATAAATATTCACTGACAAACGGAAAATAGAAGGAGTTCACATATCACATAGAAATAGTCGCTTGTTTAAAAAAAAATCATATTGGGAACAGATTTAACTTTATTTTATAGTAAGCTAGACACTCGTCCAGTATGTTTTCACATTTCTCTTGCCATAGATAGTGATTTATTGTTGTAATTAGAAATTCCGTATGAGTTTGAAGAGGCCAGTTTAAGAAAATAATATATATGTACATAACTAAATGTGTATGCATGTATGTATATGTGTGTTTGTGTGTGTGTGTGGGTGTTATGTATAATCATGTATTCGTTAATGTAAATTCAAGTATTGAATGGTTAAGTGAATAATTAAATCCTCATAAATCAGAAAATAAACCTGTCTGTGAAAAATAAATATAAAGACAAATTCCACAAAGGAAAGAGAAACAAAGGAGTTCTGCAAGGCCTTTCGACTTCTTGGCCTTTATTTAGCAGACTGAAGAAATAAAAAAAAAAAAATTTCCTTCGTGGAATTTCTCTTTATTTACATACATTCATCATGTTCCATATTTTCTTGATTCAGTTGTGCATTATGTATATAATTTATATGTATATATACATGCTTAAGTGCCATCGCATTAGCTATACACTTGTAAACAAATTATTTGTACGCAATCCCTTTCATTCATTAAAAAAAAAAAAAAATTTATGCTCTTCCTAAACAGTAAGAAAAATAACTTTAATTGGAATTGACCGGATAAATTTTTTATCTAATTCAAAGTCATTTGACATTAACTAATTTAGGAAACAAATACCTAAAGCGGCCCAGAAACCCGGTGACCGCAGCTTTTTGTGACTCGGGGTCAACTGGATGGAGATGGGCAGTAGGTGAGCTGGGCTACGTCCTAATACGCGGTCTTATGTTTAGATTTTGTTTGCTGCGCTTGTCGGGTTTCCAGCCTGCGTCCGAATGCGCGCTTTCGTTGAACTGACTGAAAATTTACCTTTCTTGTAAAAAGTCCTCCTTGGGATATAACTGTATCTGTGAAAGATAGCGTCTTTTTTTTTTTTTGAGAGTGAAGGATTACTAGTCTAGTATTTTGAAAGTTTTTTTTTTTTTTTTATAGCAAAGCCAAAAGTCGCAGGTATCAGATGATTATCTAAATATATGTTGGTGCATTTTTCAGTCGGGGGCATTTTCGCACTGTTTTCCAAGCTTTTGTCGAAATAAGTCTGTTTATTGCCAGCTTAGGTTTGTTCCCGAGGTATTCCAGTCGCCGAGTGTCATTATTCCGAGAGAGAGAGAGAGAGAGAGAGAGAGAGAGAAGGCCCGGTACTGCTAAATATCTACCTGGATCTGTGCTTCCAAGGCTTATGGATCTTTGCAGCGTCTCATCTCACTTGGCTGTCGAACTTCTTTAACTTTTTGTCTTTCTAACTAATATCTCTCATTTAAGAGCAAACCCCGCCCCCCCCCCCCCCCTCTCTCTCTCTCTCTCTCTCTCTCTCTCTCTCTCTCTCTCTCTCTCTCCAAGCATGTCCTATGTGAGTCGAGAATCTTTTATAAATATTGAAAGTTCTTAAAAAAAAAAAAAATTAACTTACGTAGTTGAACAATTATTCCTTCAAAATAACTTGTGAACTCGAGAAAATCATTGCTTTACAACTGGACCCTGAATTTCCTATTATCGTTAATGAAAGCTTTCGACTTGCGTCAATACTTCGTTTCCACAGCAAAATGATTTTGATGGTCTTTACACACAAAAGACTTGAGTTCGCGTTCAGGCTTTCTGCTAAGGCTGTTGTTGTGTGTGAGTGAATGTGTTTTGTCCGGTATGTTCTCAACATTTGCGTCAAATTTAGGTCAACAAGGCCAGGAAATGGTAACATTCGACCGGTTAATTATGTATATTTTTATTTAATCGTTTGTTTTCGTGTTGTCATTCATACGTGTGTATATATATGAATATGTACATATATTCAAGTGCACATAGGTATGTGTATATATGGAATTATGTATATGCATATACATAAATTATATATATATATATATATATATATATATATATATATATATATATATATATGTGTGTGTGTGTGTGTGTGTGTGTGTGTGTGTGTGTGTATTTGTTTATTATTGATCTTTCGTTTCCTAGCAACAGAACCTGAATAAGTTCCCGATATGAAGTTCCTTGCAGTTGTTCTACAATGAGAGACGCGGTGACAAATGCAACCTAATACCCCATTCTAGCCCAGACCCGAAGGTCATAAGCAAAAAAGGTAGGCCGCTTAAAACCGCACGGGCAGAGAAGAGGTATAGTAGGCCCAGGACCTGAGTAGGCCTAGAACAATACTTCCCTCCCACCTCCTCCTCCTCCTCCTCCCCCGCCCCCACACCGAGTTCATTCACGTCGCTTTTTTGCTCTGCAGAGAACGACTCCGGTAAACATTATAACTGGAATGAAGTGTCTCGTAAAAGCAGTAAAACAGAAGAAAGGTGAACTCGGTTGAGTGATTTTTTTTTTATTTTTTATTTTCGCTTTTTCATTATTTTGTATATTTTTCTTTGGTGCGAGAGTGTGCGTGTCTGTCTCCTCCTCCTCCTCCTCCTCCTTCCTCCCCCCTCCTCCTCCTTTCGTAGAGGTTGTGTGTGTATGTGTGTGTGCCCGCGAAGAAAGAAAACTGCCACAGAATAAAAAGATAAGCAAAGTTTGTTGTGACAGAAATATCCTCTTATCTCGCTCCTTTTCCAGCACCCTGGGAGAGAATGCAAAATGTAGCCCTCTCTCTCTAGGCAGTTTTAGATGCGACCGCGCATGCGCGCGTGTTCTCTCTCTCTCTCTCTCTCTCTCTCTCTCCTCTCTCTCTCTCTTTTGAGGGCCAAGCATATTTCTTCAAAATTTCTCAATCAGATTACTCTTATACAATGCAAAAATATATCTTCTCTCTCTCTCTCTCTCTCTCTCTCTCTCTCTCCTCTCTCTCTCCTCTCTCTCTCGTATGAATAAAAGATTTAATCCATACAAAAAGGGGAAACGAATATAGGTTTGGTGTTATTGAAGCTCGTCCAATCATCAAATACCTAATATTTCATTCATAATTTTAGTAAAACTTATTCGATTGAATTGATAATATTGAGCAACTGGCGTTGCAGCACACTAAACTTAAGATGACATTTTGTAGTATGATTCTGGGGTATCATCCTATTTTGTGAGAGAGAGAGAGAGAGAGAGAGAGAGAGAGAGAGAGGGAGAGAGATCCTATACCTTAGATGAAAATTCAGATATGAATCTGCGGTATCATCCCATTTTCTGTTTATGTGTGAAGAGAAATAGAGAGAGAGGGGGGCTAATTAGGTACAGAATTTATCGTAGATTTCGTCCCTCCCAGTCAATGTCCATCTAAATAAAAAAAAAATGTGGAAACTGGAATCTCATTCTCGAGAATCGTAATTCGCTTTTAAATTGGGATGTTGCTGATTTGCTCCAGTAACAAGACAACGAAAATTCCACCTAATTATAACCGGAATAATACCAAAACAATACTGAAATAACGCTAAAATATGTCCTAATCTAAAACTCAGCATCCTACTGACTGTGGGGGTTGGGGAGGGGGGTGGGTTCCGTTCTTCATTGACCCCCCAGCCTCCTCCTCTCCCCTCTGGCTTGGTGTTACGACTTACATAAAAACAGTGATAATGTTTATTTCCTTGATTTATTATTTTTTATTACCTTTCAGTATGATATTTATTTTTTTATGGATTAATGAAAGGACGTTTTATCATCATTCCTTTTTTTCTTTTGATGAGTACGATGTTTTAATTAATTAATGAAATATATTCTTTTTGTGTAGACATTAACTGTTACTGTTTTTGTTAGTCATGAGTAATTAGTTATTTTTCTTTTTGGTTTTTTAACGAATGCAAGCATTGTATTAGATGACAATAGATTACCTTAAAATTCAAATACTTTTGTTTTATATTTAAAGTGCAGTGTAATATCTCTTGGATCTGCTACATAGTAGTATTTATTTTTGGCATATTATTTTTCTTATTTCATGAAAGGGTACGGGACCGGTTAGCATGTGACAAATGGCCTATGATTCAAGTCTTCTTTTTTAACCATTATTTTTTTCTATTTTCCCATAATTTCAGATCAAAGTATTTAAAATCTTATGCATCAGCAACTTTCCTCCGTATCCAAGAGTGTTCCCTCACTTCAGTACTGTGACTGCTCACTTATAGATATTCCTTTCTAGATGAAAATATCTTTTATATTCATCAAAAGCGGTGACTTTAAAGGTCAACTCTGTGACCTTTCGTTGCGCTGATGGTGCAACTAGGTCAGAGGAGCTTTTTGGATCTCGGAATAGGTGGCGGCAGGATTCCCATCAAGATTAGGAATTAATTCCTAGCATGTAAATAACGCAGCCTGGTCGCCTTTTTTTTTTTTTTTTTTTTTTTTTTTTTAACCCTACCAGTGTGATGTTAGTACGCGTATGTGGTTTTACTGTAGGTGACTGGCTGTCTGCTGCGCTTGCTCATTCTACAAAATAGTTTTTCCTGAGTTTTTAGTTCCACATAGTTACTTAGTACACCTTTCTACATTAGATAACTGTCAAATCTCTTATTCTACAAAATAGTTATTCCTCAATTTTATTTCTGTATAATTGCTGAGTACCTTTCTACTATACGTAATTGTCAGTTACGTTTGCCCATTCTTAAAAAACTTTTCATAAGTTATTTCTACATAATTGGTGAGTACCTTTCTATTGTAACCTGTCTGTTGCTCTAGTTGATTCTACAAAATGGTTTTTCCTCAACTTTTATTTCTACAGTTGCTGAGTACCATTCCACTGTAGTTAGTTTTCAGCTGCTCTTGCTCATTCTACAAAATAGTTTTCCTCAATTTTATATCTACATAAAGCTATTGATCCTTCTACAAAATTATTTTTACTCAATTTTATTTCTGCATATTTACAGAGTACCTTTCTACTTAGATTACTCAGTTGCTATTGTTCTTTCTAGAAAATAGTTTTCCACATTTTTTTCAACATAACTACTGTTGAATTAAGGTTAATGTCGGTTGTATCCCTAATTTATATATATATATAAATCCCTAATTTATATATATATATATAATATATAATAATATGATATATATATATATATATATATATATATATATATATATATATATATATATATATATATATATATATATCGAGCTACAATGTCCTTTAATATCTAATTCGCTCTACCTCGGAATTAATATATTTTTTCATATATGCTTAACCGAAGGGGAATTTTTTTTCTCGATAATAGACTTGCCTGGGACCCGGGCGCGAACCCATGGAGCCTTTCAAATCCATGGGTTCGCGCCCAGGGTCCAGGCAAGTCTATTATCTAGAAAAAAAAATTCCCCTTCGGTTAAGCATATATGAAAAAATATATTAATTCCGAGGTAGAGCGAATTAGATATTAAAGGACATTGTAGCTCGATGTATATGTATATGAATCACGGAAATGTGATATATAATATATATATATATATATATATATATATATATATATATATATATATATATATATATTATATATATATATATATATATATATATCAGAAGGCGTTGAAGAAGACTGCATTAAATATATGTCACTTTATTCTCATTGCGACGTTTCGAGACCAATGTCTCATCATCCAGGCTAAAATAAAAGATAAAAAACTGATATACAATACAGCATTAAATGATTGTTGTTGACATAAAAAAAACACATTGAATAAAGTAATACAATGAAAGTCACAACATTGAAATGCAAGTTTCTCTAAAAAAATGAAATAAAATAAAACGAAATATAAGAAAATAAAAAGGTATTATTAAAATTAGGAATAGTTAAAAAAGACACCTTGTCTCAACGACGTTCGGTTGCTGTATGGAAAACGCATCGAAAGTAAACAAGAAGAAGGGCCTGGTTTAAGCTATGTACAAGGGAACAGATGAAGAGTGGTTGTTCAAGGTTGGAACTAGTTTCTTTATAGCTAGAGATTCTAAAATTGGAAGGTGATGTTCGTATGGACTTGATAACAATATCTTGAAGTCCTTATAGTCCTTATACTATTTTTACAAAATTTCCCATGATTTCTAATGTTAGATAGTTATGGGTTGGACAGTTTACACCTTGTACGGAAACTAATGCCCATATGTGCATCACATCTCACCACCTTAAGCAAGCTTCGCGTGTTTCCACCGTAAGTCTGCCTATTGCATCGGCAGCAAGTATAAATGTAGACAACGCCGGATTGCATTAAGGGAGGTAATCTCTCTTTATGACGCAACATATTACCGATAGTTCTAGGGTTCATTAAGATAAACTTAACATCAACAGCTGGAAAATGATTAATTAAAATTCTTCTTAAGTGAGGTAAAAAAGAGGTGTCATGCATATAAGGAAATCGTTAGAAATCCTTAGAATTTAAAAACAGTATTTTGTGTCAGGATTCAGATTTAATCATCGCTAGTTTTGACATAGAATCATTATTTACTATTATACCCGTGGAGGAAACAATTGAGTATATTTTAGATACTATTTTCACTGATGATGAAAGTGTTCACCATGGTTTTAACCGTCCTGATTTAAAGAAGTTGTTCGAGTTGGCAGTGCGGGACACTGCCTTTGTTTTTAATGATGAGGTAGGTATACGTGCAAGTTGAAGGCGTGGGCATGGGTAACCCACTGAGTTGCACATTCGCTAACATTTTTATACACAAATTTGAGAGAGAACTGCTGGACAGTTGTCCCTCTTCTTTTAAACCCTTATTTTATCGCCGATATGTGGATGACACTTTTGTTCTTTTTAAGGACCATTTGCACTGTGACTCGTTCTTGCAACATGCCCATTCTTTACATCCCAACATTAAATTTACGTATGAATTGGAAAACAATAACCAGCTGCCTTTCTTAGATACGATTGTTATGCGTGACGACGACCGTTTTCACACAGGTATATTTCGAAAGGCAACGTTCACAGGCCTTGGTCTTTTATAGTTTTTGTTTTTTCAATTTTAAATTAAATTCGTTGCCTACCCTTCTCCACAGAGCCATGACATTAACTTCTGATTGGAGTCCTTTCCACAAAGAAATCGGAATCCTTTACGATTATTTTAAATCAAATTGTTACTCTCCTAATCTCTTTATGAAATATGTCAGGAAAACTGGAAATTTCATTTCATCCTCCAGCAGCAATACATTTGGCCCAGAAACTCAAGTTTTATATACGATTTCCTTATATGCATGACACCTCTTTTTTTACTTCACTAAGTAGAATTTTCATTAATCATTTTCCAGCTGTTGATGTTAAGTTTATCTTAATGAACCCTAGAACTATCGGTAATATGTTGCGTCATAAAGAGAGATTACCTCCCTTAATGCAATCCGGCGTTGTCTACATTTATACTTGCTGCCGATGCAATAGGCAGACTTACGTTGGAAACACGCGGCGCTTGCTTAAGGTGGTGAGATGTGATGCACATATGGGCATTAGTTTCCGTACAGGGTGTAAACTGTCCAACCCAGAACTATCTAACATTAGAAATCATGGGAAATTTTGTAAAAATAGTATAAACTATAAGGACTTCAAGATATTGTTATCAAGTCCATACGAACATCACCTTCCAATTTTAGAATCTCTAGCTATAAAGAAACTAGTTCCAACCTTGAACGACCACTCTTCATCTGTTCCCTTGTACATAGCTTAAACCAGGCCCTTCTTCTTGTTTACTTTCGATGCGTTTTCCATACAGCAACCGAACGTCGTTGAGACAAGGTGTCTTTTTCAACTATTCCTAATTTTAATAATGCCTTTTTATTTTCATATATTTCGTTTTATTTTATTTCATTTTTTAGATTAACTTGTATTTCAATGTTGTGACTTTCATTGTATTACTTTATTCAATGTGTTTTTTTATGTCAACAACAATAATTTAATGCTGTATTGTATATCAGTTTTTTTATCTTTTATTTTAGCCTGGATGATGAGACATTGGTCTCGAAACGTCGCAATG
>NC_087209.1:61789873-61794873 GCF_015104395.2 Macrobrachium nipponense
AAACTTTACCACTATAAGCCAATAATATGTATTTAGACTATCTTATAATCGAAACAGAAAATCTGTCATACTAGACAAGACATTTTGGCGGAACTCGGTTCTCAAGAACCTCAAAATTCCCAGACGACGGTAGGAACCACCCAGGGATAATTATAAAATTATCTGAAGTTTGAAAACTTCAAGACTTTCTCCCAAAATCAGGAAAAGACGGGAGGAGACATGCTAATATGTCTTGGTGTCGAAAACGTTTCATTTTGGCCAAAAAAGAAAGAAAAAAAAACTATTTTTTGTACATCTGAAGCTTCGTCGGTGTTTTGAGTTTTTCTTTTTTCCAGTTAAAAAAAAGGCAAAAACGGTGATTTTATTTTTGTACATTTGAAGCTTCGTCGATGTTTTGAGTTTTCTTTTTTCAAGTAAAACAAAAAGGTGATATTTTTTGTACATTTGAAGCTTCGTCGATGTTTTGTGTTTTTTCTCTTTTCCAGTTAAAAACAAAACAAAAACGGTGATAATTTTTTTTACATTTGAAGCTTCATCGATGTTTTGAGTTTTCTTTTTTTTAGATAAAAACAAATACTGCATCGATACTTTTTGTACATTTGAGGTTTCCTCGATTTGTGAAAACTTTTTTTTTTTAGGAATTTATATAAAAAAAATGGAAAACTTAGGGGAATACTATAACGAACATATAATTTCGGATTAAAAAAAACATATATTTTGAACATTTGAAGCTTTGTCAATTTGTGAAAACATATATAAAGATATATATATATATATATATATATATATATATATATATATATATATATATATAGATGAAAAAACTGAGCAACTTGGGGGACACCATAACGAACTTATCGTTTAGATTTTCATAAAACAAATACATAAGTAAATAAGTAAAATGCACAAAAAAAACAGGTGATTTATTTTGTATCTTTGAGGCTTCCACGAATTGTGAAAACTTTTTATATATAATTCCAGATGAAAAAACTGAAAAAACGAAGATAACGAACTTGATCATTATTATTTTAAAACTCCTCGTAACTTTGAATATTTATTACTTGGTCTAAAAAATTATATATGTTGAGAAATATTTGTATAATTGAGCTTAAAAAACGTAGAGACTGAAAACATAGTTGGAAGAACTGTACCGGATATGCAACTCTGAAAAAAAATAATGAAAACGGAAAAATTACCGAAAAAAAGAAATATGGAAGAAAGGGAGGAAACTGGAAGAAGCGACGCGATATCATTTGCTGAAAAGAGAGAGAGAGAGAGAGAGAAAACTAAAAGATATCCCATGAGGAAAATAATAATAATAATAATAATAAAAATACGGCTTTATGTCATGCTGGGAAAAAAGGGAAGAAAAGATGTCCCATGCAGGGAAAGAAGAGAAGAAAAGGGGGATATCTCATGTTGCGAAAAATGGAAGAAACTGGGAAAAAAACTGCGGGACAGCCCTCGCTGGAAGTTGGGGGAAAAAATGGAAGAAACTAAAAAAAAAACTATGTGACATCCTTCGCTGCAAGTTGGGAAAAAATGGAAGGAACTAGGAAAAAAACAAGGGGCATCCCTCGCTGCAAATTGGGAAAAAATGGAAGAAACTAAAAAAAACTACGGGACATCCCTCGCTGCAAATTGGGAAAAAATGGAAGAAACTAAAGAAAACTACGGGGCATCCCTCGCTGCAAGTTGGGAAAAAATGGAATAAACTACTATGTGACAATCCTTCGCTGCAAGTTAAGGGAAAAAAATGGAAGGACTAGGAAAAAAAACAAAAAAAGGGGCATCCTCGCTGCAAATTGGGAAGGAAGAAAAACTAAAAAAAAAACTACGGGACATCCCTCGCTGCAAATTGGGAAAAAATGGAAGAAACTAAAAAAAACTACGGGGCATCCCTCGCTGCAAGTTGGGAAAAAATGGAATAAACTAAAAAAAACTACGGGACATCCCTCGCTGCAAATTGGGAAAAAATGGAAGAAACTAATAAAAACTGGACATCCTTTCCTGGAAGTACGGAAGAAAAAAAAATCTTGAAAAATCATGACGGGACACTCGTCCTCCTCCCTCTCTAAAAAGAATAAAATAAAAATCAAAGGGCGGAGAAGAAACGGCAGAAGGGAAAAGACATGACGGGACGTCCCGGGATAAACCGGTCCACCGGAAGCTAGTAATCTTCTTAGGGCAAACTCCGACAAAATTTAGCAGGTAAATCTTCAAAAAGACTCTCAAGACGCGGATATTCGGAGGGGACTTTTCGACCGCCAGACTAACTTTCTTTGAAGGCTTCAGCAGAAGAAGAAGAAGAAGAAGATGAGTAATCCCGTTAGCCTCTTTGGCGTCCCAGGACACCTTTCGCTGATGACAGGTCCTCCTCGCACGGCGTCATTCCCTGTCATACTGCTGCTGCTACTCCTGCAGGAGAATTGGGCTCCGCCCTTGGTAGGCGTATCTGGCGTACTCACAAATTATATTGCGCACACACATTAGATGTGTGTGTATATATATATATATATATATATATATATATATATATATATATATATATTATATACGTATATGTATATATATATATAAAGGTTTTTGCCACGAAGGAAAATTGAAAAGCGAGATAGCCGAGAGCTTTCGGTCTAGCACGACCCTTAGTAAAGGGTCGTGCTAGACCGAAAGTTCTCGGCTATCTCGCTTTTCAATTTCCCTTCGTGGCAAAAACCTTTATTTAAACATAGCATCACGTTTTATATACTTCGTGATCAAGTTATTCTATATATATATATATATATATATATATATATATATATATATATATATATATATATATATATATATATATATATATATAATATATATAATGTACATATTTATATAAATGTAAATCTATTCATACATACACACACACACACACACACACACACACACACATATATATATATATATATATATATATATATATATATATATATATATATATATATATAAAGAGAGAGAGAGAGACGCGGATTCTGCTCCTTCATGTATGACCTTACAAGCAAATCCTTGAGTACGCTGGTAATCTAAGAATCAGCGCCATTGAAGTCGAGTTTTGCATAGGAAGTTGCATTTTCGTTACTTTTTTTTATTTTTTCATTAAAAATGTATTCAATTTACCTAATTAATGATTTCTCCTTAATTCAATTTTTCATTTCTATCTTATGCAAGTTGACAGTCTATTTTAATTTGCTTGAAATATGGCTAGATATAGTACAGTGCGTAAATAAAATCTGTAAATGAATCTTAAATTCGATTTCAAATGGTTTCAAATGTCTTTGAATGGAATATCCCGAAAGTAGGATTTAAAACGCTAGAGAGAGAGAGAGAGAGAGAGAGAGAGAGAGAGAGAGAGAGAGAGAGAGAAAACAAGCTGAAATGAGGATAATGTCGCATGCAATCCAATCTGGTTCCTTTCATAAATGTGAAAGAGACATACGAGTAAAGGAAGAGAGAGAGAGAGAGAGAGAGAGAGAGAGAGAGAGAGAGAGAGAAAATTTTTCAGGTTTAGTCAGTACCTGTGCCCTTCTCCCAGGTCCGAAAAATAAGACGAAAGGAAGTGGAAATAAGACGCTTTGGCCCAAATGCGTTTCCCTCCCCCCTACCTACCCCCCCCCCCTACCACCACCCCACCCTCGGGAGGTCGTTTATGAAGTGATGGGATATTTATACGAGAGGCCGATAGGAGAGGTCAGTAGGGGCTGACTGTAATTTATTAGGGCGAAATGAAAGGTCATTTCTTACCCCCAACACCTATGGGTCATTAAGGTGATTATAATTATTGGTCCGCTAGGCGATGATAATGATGGACGGAATCTGGATGGGTTTATCCTTAGACTTTTTTACGAGATTTATGGCGTCCTTACGAATGGAAAAGGATTCCTTGAGATATTATCCCTCAGGTCTTCTATCGTTCGTGGGTGTTTTTTTATGTGTGCGTGTGTACATTCGTTACGTATTTTTTTTATTTACGTATTTCTGTATTTACAGGCAAGAATTCACTCATGCACAAATTCATGCCTGTAAACACAGAAATACGTAGGCAGAGATATATTCATTTATTTTTACTAACAGATCAGATTTGCGGACGTTTATGTCTAATATGCAGCTATCATGACCTGTAATTTAAGATATTATATATATATATATATATATATATATATATATAATATATATATATATATATATATATACATATATATATATTGTGTGTACGTGTGTTCGTGCATTAGTGCTCATGGTATGTATTAAATATCTCCCTCGTGACACACCTTCCACCTCTCTTCACCAACAGCACATTAGCCCCTGTATGACCCACACTCTCGAGATCCTTAGTTCATGTGAATGTCTTCCCAATCATCTACTTGACAGGATCTTCAAATATGACATTTTCTTCGTCATTCGACTGCCAACCATTCTTTCAAGATGCCCTGTTCTTGCTTCCTTGGTTGAGACTTCTTTTTCGACTTCCTTTCATCCTTTCATGTTCCCGGCCTCTTTGAGACCGTGATCCTGGAGGGTGATGTCACTTCCCTCTTCAAGATGACGTCTCTCTCACGTCGCCTGTGATGGATATTGAGAAAGATTAACACGTTGACTTCAGTGAGAAGTGATGTCTCCATTTTCATTTTTTCTGACTGGGAAAATCAAGAGCATTTTCCTTTTATAGTGAAAGAACGAAAGCGCAACCCATTACTTAGGGCATTAAGTTAACCCATTAGTCTGGTCTATAAGGTAACCCATTGTTCATGTTATTAAGGTAGCCCATTAATCAGGTTATTAAGATAACCCATTACTCATAGTCATTAAGGTTACCCATTAATTATGTCATTAAGGGTTGCCCATTAATCAGGTCATTAAGATTACCCATTACTCATAGTCATTAAGGTAACCCATTGTTCATGTCATTAAAGTTACCCATTAATCAGGTCATCAAGGTCACCCATTACTCAAGTCATTAAGGTAACCCA
>NC_087209.1:61799873-61802373 GCF_015104395.2 Macrobrachium nipponense
AGACATCAAGGAGCAAGAGTTATTGACTCTCCTGAAACCAGATTAAATTAGGTTGTTAGATTTGCAAATTGTGCTTCGGTCTTTTTCAGTGACTTTCTTGTCCTCTTTTCTTTTCTTCTTTCCGGGATGTTTCTTTTAATTCTTCTTAACTTTTGTCTGTCGTCTTTTTGTTAAATTAATACCGTGTTCATTAACCTTTTTTTATATTGTTATTATTTCGTCCTTTTTCCCCTCATCATCGTCATCATTATCACCATCATTCTCCGTGAACCAGGAATATAATGAACATCATCATCATCATTGTTTGTGAGTCAGGAATATAATAAACATCATCACCATTATCATCGCCTTCATCACCACCACCATCATTCTTTGTGAGCCAAGAATGCAGCGACAAAGTTCTCAAACTTCTCCTGTTTACTTTAGCCCAGGACATACTTCTTCTTCTCCTCCCTCTTCCACTTCCTCTTCGTCCTCTTCTTCTTAGTCTAGCACTTCAGGAATTTGGGTAATGCTACACTTCTCTTTTCTTTTCTAACTCGGGCTGTTGGCACCTTGTCGCGTCGTTCCTCAAGTTTCTCAAATCTTTTTTTTTAGGTTATATATATATATATATATATTTATATCATATTATATATATATATATAATATATATATATATATATACATATAATTTCAAGTTTAATTCTTGCTTTAACTCTTACTTTAGTTTTTTTATAATATTTCTGTAATTTCTTGCTTAAACTCTCGTTTTAGTTTTTAAAATATTACAGTTAAGTCTTGCTTTAACTCCCATTTTAGTTTTTTTATAATTCAGTAATTTCTTGGTTTAACACACATTTTAGTTTTTTTATACTTCTGTAATTTCTTGCTTAAACTCTCATTTTAGTTTTTTAAAATAATTCAGTTAATTCTTGCTTTAACTCCCATTTTAGTTTTTTTTATAACATTTCAGTAATTTTTTGTTTTAACACACATTTTAGATTTTTTATAATATTTCAGTAATTCGTGTATACTCTCATTTAGTTCATTTTATTTTCTTTTATATTACAGTGATTTTTTGCTTAAACTCTCATTTAGTTTTTTATAATATTTCTGTAATTTCTTGCTTAAACTCACATTTTAATTTTTTTTTATATTTCAGTCATTTTTGCTTAAAACTCTCATTTTAGTTTTTTTTTTTATATTTAATCCTGTACAATTATATATTTAAATTTAAACTACAAGAGGATTTTACTTCATTGTGGATTGTATCCCCATTATATATGTATATATATATATATATATATATATATATATATATCTATATATAAAATTTTGATATATATATATATATAGTTCATATTTATTATATAATACATCAACACAAAACTCACCTTTATTGTTGCCCTCCCCTTTCCTTGTATGTCCTAATCATACCTAAGATCACTTAATTACCTGTTAAGACTTTAATCCAGTGAAACCAAAGACGCAAAGTAAACAGTAATCAATAATTTACCTGATTATTACGCGGTGGGTCCGTTAAAGATCCATAAAGCATTTTATTTATTGTGGAATACCGAAACCTAGTCATGGAGGTAACGTAAGATACAGGAACCTATTTATTACGAATTAAGGAAAACAAAGGAAGGTCGTGATGTCCAAAGCATAGTGACAAGGGTAAAGTAAGAGACGCTGAATTGACGAATTTGGGGATTGTTGGTACTAGGTGTCCTGACAGGTGTTACGAAGCTACTGTCCTCAGAAAATCAGTGACCAAAATAATATTTCTAGAAAACATAGTGCAATAAATAGGTCTATTGACTTTGATAAAAAAAAATACAAATATTTAGTTGGTTGAAGCTTTTTAAAGTTTATTAATAAATTTTCAATGTGAAAAGAAAAGAAAAAACTTGGACAGTCGTTTAAAACTAAAATACATCAAAGTTAGATTTCATCCATGCTGGCGCGCGAGAGAGAGCATTCTGCGCGTATGCCTGAGAGCGAGAGCAGTTAGGCTCTATATACAAGGTCTATAGATTATATCTGTAGACCTTCGGCATATAGATGGCACTGACTTCCGAGCAGGAGAAGAAGAAAATATCTCGGCTGTCTTGTTCAGTAAGCAAGTGAATTCTCTGATTTAAATGCCAGTTATACCTAGTTACTGCGGAGTATTTTGTCATTTTTTTATATGAGGAAGAAGAAGAATATAGGACCCTCTACGCTTCTCAGGCAAACTGACGAATCACGTTTTTTATATGAAAAGGAGAAGAATATGGGACCTCTAAACTTCTCAGGCAAACTGACGAACCCTCGTTCAAAGCCTCCCACACGATGACACGATTCCGAGAAGCAGATAACATAGTATAACCCTTCGCCCTATATTGTTGGTTCTTCAGATCCTTCTCTTGAGAAGAAGAAGGAGAAGAAGAACCTTTAATAAAGTGTCATTTCGCAAATTAATATTGGATGCTCGGTCATGCAGCCAAAGTCCTTTTGTTTTCGTGGCATTCCCTCT
>NC_087209.1:61807373-61832373 GCF_015104395.2 Macrobrachium nipponense
TTGCCGCCGCCGTCTGATTGTCGGAACCGATTCCACCGAACAGGACTTGGTAATGAATTGAGGCTCTGAGTGGGAGAAGTTATGTGTGGGCGGAGGAGGAGGAGCAGGAGCAGGAGGACGATTCAGGTATATTATACATGAGAGAGAGAGAGAGAGAGAGAGAGAGGAGATGTGAGGAGTAGAGAGGAAGGAGAGAGAGATAGAGAGAGAGAAAGAGAGAATGAGAAGAAGAAGGGAAGGAGGAGGGGAAAAGAGGAGAAGAGGGAGAGGAAGACCGGGGGAAAGGGAAGGGATGCTGTATACCCCATTAAAACAACTGTACATTATTGCCTTGTTCGCCAACATTGCCAACTACAGTTGGCGAGAGAGCACAGCGAGATAGGGAGCTGTAATGTGATTGGAAACAAAGGTGGCGCCTTTCCCCCATTTCCTGCGCACATATACTATATTTGGTGAGAGAGAGAGAGAGAGACAAAGCAAAGAAGAGTATGTTAAACGTCTGAAACCTAACTCGATTAAATCCTCGAGGAGAAAAACTCTTAATCACTATCTGACCCTCTGCTCTATTCCAGACCTTGGTCCAGACCGATTCCTGCACATTCACAAAGGTATAGCAGAAGAAGAAGAAGAGGAAGAAGGAGGAGGAGGAGGAGGAGGAGGAGGAGGGCCTGTTTCTGCTTTCGAGGAAGAGGGGGAGGGTATAGGAGAGAAAGTCAAGACGGGAACAAAAAAACAAAAGGCTCAAGAAAAGCGCCTTTGTGCGTTGTTTGCCTCTTCATGGGATCAAAGACAGTTTATTATTAATCTTCGGATGAAGTTCGCCTGGAATAAAGTGTATCTTTCCAGAAATGCAATTCTATTGGTGCGTTCCAGACGCCAGGCAGAGAGAAGAAGAAGAAGATTATTCTTAAGTCATCTCCCTGGACATCCGAATGTTGCGATATTTAAGTTACTGCAAGATGATGAGAATTTGCTAGACGCGTTCATATGGATGCTTGGGGAATTAATTTACGTCCAAAGAACCAAGACGATCTTGCAACGAAGAGTTAGGTATGCCTTGAAGGTTAACAAAGATCTATCTTTTCACTCTTAAATGTGTTTTGACTGTATGTCTCATGCGATCTTTTGCTTTGAATAAAAGATGCAACAAATATGAATACATCTTTATAATCTAATGTTAGGAATGCCATAATTAACTTGTGCGAGAGAAATTGCATTCAGGACTGACAAATATTCCAAACTTATGTATTGTATTTTAAACTAACGCAATACTGGAATACGCTTCATCAAACATTTTATTTTCAGAATATTATTGATTGATTAGTTAATTAATTAATTAATTAATTAGGCCATTATGACAGGTAATTGGCTCTGCTTTAACAGGCCAATAAATTTTAACCAACTCGCCTTCTTTGATGGTGAACCGCCGTTAACTATAGCTGCTGTTGAGCCAGTCTGTGGAAATCAATCAATGATTTAATGATGACTGCCATGCCCTTTTAGCTTGGGAAGCAATGAGAAATTTAATCACTGTTAGAATTAGATTTTAGGAGATCCCTGTCTCAGAATGCTCTGATTTACGTAAAGCCATCGACAGGATTGTATTCAAGTTAATCTTACTAAACGGGAAGAGTCTCACGTGCCTAGCAGCAACGTATCTTCCATGGAGCACTACTGAAATTGATTTTGTAGAATTGATGGAAAATATTAATAGTGTTTATAATGCTCTTGTTGACACAAAGCCATCAGCAGGTTTGTATTCAGAGCTTTCTAGAGGATTATATTCTGGTTAACCTTATTAAACAGTAAGAGTTTCACGTGTCTAGCAGCAACGTATCTTCCATGGAGCACTATCTGTAATTGATTTTGTAGAATTGAGGGGAAAAAACATAAAAGTTTCTATAATGCTCTTGTTTACACAGTCATCAGTAGGATTATATCCAAGTTAGCCTTACTAAACACAAAGAATTTCATGTGTCTGGCAGCAACCTATCTTCCATGGAGCACTATCGGAAATAGATTTCGTAGAATGGAGGAGAAATTTTACTTTGGCTCCCAAAAAGGAGGACGAAATGATTCCTTGTAACAATAGGCCCAGGGAGATTGGTGGTCGATGGTTTGGAAAGGGACAAGAATAAGCAACCACTTGCCCCTGCTGAGGCAACAAAGTTGTCCGCACACCATAGGCAGAGCCGTATATAGAGAGAGTTTGGCCATGCTCGGAACCACTCAGGCGACGTCACTGACCGATAGGCGCCGTCTTGCCTCTGTCTAACACTGTCACACCGGAGCCGTAACGGGGGGAAACTTTAAAATCTTTGGTTTTGGATATTTTGCAGTGATCGCATGACATTGGATTGTATTTTAGTGTCATCACATCAGACATGGGGAGTGCAAATCGGGCCTTTCTTAAGAATTTTGGCATTATTTGTGCCAGGAGCTGTAAAGTTGTTAATAAGATAGCTCATCCTATTAGCGAAGAACAATTTCTTAACTTCATGCATGATGTACCACATATTATAAAGAACTTGTGGTCATGTCTAGTGAAAGGCAATATCATTCATTTGAGTGACGACATGGTAAAACAGTTTGATTTGCCATCGAAGGAGGTGACAGATGAACATGCCAAAAGTTTGATATCTTTTCAGGAGGAAAGATCTGAAGCTTGCGCCAAAACTTACTGAAACTCTGGCCATAGGCAGTCATGCTCGCATCTCGCTTGAGCCATTCTTAACAAGATGATGGGTTTTACAGAATTTTATCTATACTTGACAGTTATGCTTGCAGCTGTCCCAAGCCTTACCAAAGCTCCTCAATTGACAAAAGCCTCAAGGAATGTTTAAAAGACACCGAGGGTAACTATAGGAGACAAGAAAGTGTCAGTCATGAGATTCCTGCCAAAAGTCCCAGGATATTCAGAGGTTTCAACAGACTGCAAAAATACCTGGACATGATTCTCATTATGTTTTAAATTAAGGGTCATGCCCTACTCTCCTTCCGTTCAGACTTGGGCTGGTTGCGGGCATGACGAGGACTGCCCAGTAGGTCTTCACTTGGGCTTTGATAGGGACCCTCAGATATACTCTGAGTAATTTTGAATCAATTAGCATCATCCTAATTTAAAAACCATCTTATTGCTTTTTATTTATGAAAATTATCGACCCAGGTCAGTGATTCAAAGTTTCATGTTAAGTTTATGTCACGAAGCAGCGTAACAAGAAACAAGTAAAACGGCATTTGCGTTCGCCAGATAATTCCAAGTTCAGTTGTTGGGTAACCATTAAACTGAAAATTCCGCGTTTATTTAACGATGCTACTGTGAAAGGAACCCTGTTGGATACAATGAATTGAATTGAAGCGAAATTCGCCTTTGGACTCCAGAGAGAGAGAGAGAGAGAGAGAGAGAGAGAGAGAGAGAAGCAGGGCATTACTAATGTGGAACGAAACTTGGTGAAAGATGGGCTGAAATGCGTTGAATTTAAATTTCTGTTCGGACACGAGAGAGAGAGAGAGAGAGAGAGAGAGAGAGTATTTGAAATAGCAGAGCAGCAGAAAAAAAAGAGACTTCAAAATAGCAGCACCAGAGAGAGAGAGAGAGAGAGAGAGAGTGTTACGACAGCAGCCTCGTATCGCAATACCCGTGGGTAAATAAATTTTTTTTAGCGCTAATGGATTTGTATGCTTGGAGCCCGAAGCCGTTTATCTAACGGGCCTCACATTTCATTAGGGCGTAAAACAGAAGAAGGAATTGGCTCCGCTCAAAAACTTACCGGGAATTCAACATGTTCGGGGCTAAATGGACACAACATGCCTTCACATCAGATACATTTCACCAGTTTTACTTTCGGTCGGTTTTTTTTTGTTTTTCATTTTTCATTTTTAAAGGGGTGGGTGTTTATGGGGAGGGGGAAGTGGGGTAGGGGTGTCCCTGTCTCGTTTAGGCTTGGTTCATGTTTAATTGTTCTCTTTGAGTTAGATGCCTTTATACATTTATAATTGTTCAGACTCGCTCTTTTCCTACTTGCGTATTAGTGTTTGTGCTTTTTTTTCCGGGCCTGGGCTATATAAGGGCGTTTAGATGCTAGCTCTTTCGCCCCTTGCATTTAAAAAGAGAGAGAGAGAGAGAGAGAGCAGTGTTTGTGATTTATTAGGGCCTGTTCTGTAAATGTACTTTTGGATACTAGCTCTGCTGTCTCCTACATCTTGAGAGAGAGAGAGAGAGAGAGAGAGAGAGAGAGCAGCTAATTGTATAAGATTATATCTGAAGATTTTATATCGCCTCTGCAGTTGTTCAAGCGAGGTAGCGTGCTTATCTTTTGCATTTATTCCCTTCGTTCCCCTTTCTCCGGTGCCTGTCCCTGCGCCAAAGAATAGAAACTGGAAGAAGAAGAAGAAGAAGAAGAAGAAGAAGAAGAAGAAGAAAGACTTTCGCCCCTTGACTTTCTCCCAAAAACTCGGCCAAGACGAAAATGCGCAGAATAGTTTTGCACCCTGGAATCAGAAATCGAGAGACGGGGCATCACGATGACCCCCCCATCTCCCCTCCTTCTTCTACTCGTATATGAACGGCCCCCCCTTATACCCCACCCCCTTCCCCCTCCTCCTCCCCTTCCTCAGCTTCCCGTCCCTTAAGGGGGCGTGTGTGTGCGAATAGGCCATAACCAGAACCCTTGCTTTAAAATGTCGGCTGGGGGAATGTGCTCTTAATTAATTTCCAAATAGTGGCAGAGCGAGAGAGGGCCCGTAATTAAGCCCCGGCAGCCATGGACTCAAAACATCTCGCTTTCTTGCCCGATATACACCTCCTTCCTCCTCCTACGCCTCCTCCTTCCCATCCCCCTCCTCCTCTTCTCCTCCTCCTCCTCCTCCTCCTCCTCCTCCTAGTTCCCACCATCCAACGACGCCGCTGAAGCCTTCACCATCTCTCCTGGTTTTCATCAGTTTAATAATGTATGACGAAGGAGAGCTACAAGAGTAGAAGAAGAAGGTGAAGAAGAAGAAGAAGAGGAAGAAAGGCAAAGTAGGAAGACGAGTTTAGGAAGAACAAGGGAGGAGGAGGATGTTTCGACACCCACTAAGAGAAGAGGAAGAGGAGAAGAGTTAAGAGAGAAAAGGAAGGTTTAATGCTCTGAGAAAGACAGGACGGGTGCTTGGGTAAGGGTTGGGGGGTCCCCGGGGGAGGGAGGAATTAGGGCCTAGGGATGCCACCCCCCTCCCACAAGCGAGCAAACACGCGGCTTCTTTGATCACTCGTCACAAACAAAGTCCGCGTGCACCTCCCCTCGTCTTTGAAGTCGGTCATTGCCGAAGAGGAGCTAGGGGAGGGAGGAGGGGGCAAGTTTCCTAGGCATCTGCTGATTATACCCGAATGCGAGATATCTGCTGAACATACCCTCAAACGCTGGGCATCTGCTGGATATTCCTGAACACGAGGCAACTGCTAAATATACCCCCGAACGCGAGGCATCAGCTGAATATACCTGTTCGCGAGGCATTTGCTGAATATACCTGCACACGAGGCATCTGCTGAATATGCCTGAACACGAGACATTTAGCTGATTGCCTGAACGCGAGGCGTTCCGCTGAATATACCTGAAACAGAGGCCATCCGCGTGAATATACCTGAACGCGAGGCATCCTGCTGAATATACCTTAAACGGCCGAGCATCTGGCTGCATATACCTAACTAGAGACATTTCCTGAATATACCTGAACGGAGGCCTCTGCTGAATAATACCTGAACGCCATGCATATTCTGAATATACCTGAATGCCAGGCATCTGCTGAATATACCTCATGCCAGGCTCTGCTGAGTATACCTGAAATGCCAGGCATCTGCTGATATACCTGATCCGAGGCATCTGCCTTAATATAACCTAACGCGAGGCATCTGCTGAATATACCTGAACGAGAGACATTTCCTGAATATACCTGAACGCGAGGCCTCTGCTGAATATACCTGAACGCCAGGCATCTGCTGAATATACCTGAATGCCAGGCATCTGCTGAATATACCTGAATGCCAGGCATCTGCTGAATATACCTGAATGCCAGGCATCTGCTGAATATACCTGAATCCGAGGCATCTGCTGAATATACCTGAACGCGAGGCATCTGCTGAATATACCTGAACGCGAGGCATCTGCTGATTATACCTAAATGAGAGACATTTGCTGAATATACCTGAACGCGAGGCATTTGCTGAATATACCTGAACGCGAGGCATCTGCTGAATATACCTGAACGCGAGGCATCTGCTGAATATGCCTGAACGCGAAACATTTACTGAATATGCCTGAACGCGAGGCATCCGCTGAATATACCTGAACACGAGGCATCCACTGAATATACCTGAACGCGAGGCATCTGCTGAATATACCTGAACGCGAGGCATCTGCTGAATATACCTGAACGAATTGCTGACCGCAGGCATCGCTGAATATACCTGAACGGGAGGCATCTGCTGAATATACCTGAACGCGAGGCATCTGCTGAATATACCTGAACGCGAGGCATCTGCTGAATATACCTGAACGAGAGACATTTGCTGAATATACCTGAACGCGAGGCATCTGCTGAATATACCTGAACAGGAGGCATCTGCTGAATATACCTGAACGTGAGGCATCTGCTGAATATACCTGAACGCGAGGCATATGCTGAATATACCTGAATGCCATGCATCTGCTGAATATACCTGAATGCGAGGCATCTGCTGAATATACCTGAACGGGAGGCATCTGCTGAATATACCTGAATGCCAGACATCCGCTGAATATACCTGAACGCCAGGCATCTACTTAATAGTATACCTGAACGCCAGGCATCTGCTGAATATACCTGAATATACCTGAACACGAGGCATCTGCTGAATATACCTGAACGCGAGACATTTGCTGAATATACCTGAACACGAGGCATCTGCTGAATATGCCTGAACGCGAGACATTTACTGAATATGCCTGAACGCGAGGCATCCGCTGAATATACCTGAACACGAGGCATCCGCTGAATATACCTGAACGCGAGGCATCTGCTGAATATATCTGAACGCGAGGCATCTGCTGAATATACCTGAACGCGAGGCATTTGCTGAATATACCTGAACGCGAGGCATCTGCTGAATATACCTGAACACACGAGGCATCTGCTGAATATGCCTGAACGCGAGACATTTACTGAATATGCCTGAACACGAGGCATCCGCTGAATATACCTGAACACGAGGCATCCGCTGAATATACCTGAACGCGAGGCATCTGCTGAATATACCTGAACGCGAGGCATCTGTTGAATATACCTGAACGAGAGACATTTGCGGAATATACCTGAACGCGAGGCATCTGCTGAATATACCTGAACGGGAGACATCTGCTGAATATACCTGAATGCGAGGCATCTGCTGAATATACCTGAATGCGAGGCATCTACTGAATATACCTGAATGCCAGGCATCTGCTGAATATACCTGAATGCGAGGCATCTGCTGAATATACCTGAATGCCAGGCATCTGCTGAATATACCTGAATGCCAGGCATCTGATGAATATACCTGAATGCCAGGCATCTACTTAATAGTATACCTGAACGCCAGGCATCTGCTTAATAGTATACCTGAACGCCAGGCATCTGCTTAATAGTATACCTGAACACGAGGCATCTGCTTAATATACCTGAACGCGAGGCATCTGCTTAATATACCTGAATACGAGGCATCTGCTGAATATACCTGAATGCCAGGCATCTGCTGAATATACCTGAATGCCAGGCATCTACTTAATAGTATACCTGAACGCCAGGCATCTGCTTAATAGTATACCTGAACGCGAGGCATCTGCTTAATATACCTGAATGCCAGGCATCTGCTTTATAGTATACCTGAACACCAGGCATCTGCTTAATAGTATACCTGAACGCGAGGCATCTGCTTAATATACCTGAACGCGAGGCATCTGCTGAATATACCTGAATGCCAGGCATCTGCTGAATATACCCGAATGCCAGGCATCTGCTGAATATACCTGAATGCCAGGCATCTGCTGAATATACCTGAACGCTAGGCATCTACTTAATAGTATACCTGAACGCCAGGCATCTACTTAATAGTATACCTGAACGCCAGGCATCTGCTTAATAGTATACCTGAACGCGAGGCATCTGCTTAATATACCTGAACGCCAGGCATCTGCTTAATATACCTGAACGCCAGGCATCTGCTTAATATACCTGAACGCCAGGCATCTGCTGAGTATACCTGAATGCCAGGTATCTGCTGAATATACCTGAATGCCAGGCATCTGCTGAATATACCTGAATGCCAGGCATCTGCTTAATATACCTGAACGCCAGGCATCTGCTGAATATACCTGAACGCCCGGCATCTGCTGAGTATACCTGAATGCCAGGCATCTGCTGAATATACTTGAATGCCAGGTATCTGCTGAATATACCTGAATGCCATGCATCTGCTGAATATACCTGAACGCCATGCATCTGCTGAATATACCTGAACGCGAGGCATCTGCTGAATATACCTAAATGCCAGGCATCTGCTTAATATACCTGAACACGAAGCATCTGCTGAATATACCTGAATGCCAGGCATCTGCTGAATATACCTGAATGCCAGGCATCTGCTGAATATACCTGAATGCCAGTCATCTCCTGAATATACCTGAATGCCAGTCATCTCCTGAATATACCTGAATGTCAGGCATCTCCTGAATAAACCTGAACAAGAGGCATCTGCTGAATATACCTGAACGGCAGGCATCTGCTGAATATACCTGAATGCCAGGCATCTGCTGAATATACCTGAACGCCAGGCATCTGCTTAATATACCTGAATGCCAGGAATCTGCTTAATATACCTGAACGCGAGGCATCTGCTGACTATACCTGAATGCCAGGCATCTGCTGAATATACCTGAACGCCAGGTATCTGCTTAATATACCTGAATGCCAGGCATCTGCTTAATATTCCTGAATGCGAGGCATCTGCTGAATATACCTGAATGCCAGGCATCTGCTTAACCCTTAAACGCCGAATGGACGTACCATACGTCGACTCAAAAAAGTTTTTTTTTAAATTTGCGGAAAAATACTTATAGGCCTACCAGCCGAAAACTTTTGAATCACGCGCCTTGGGGGATGCTGGGAGTTCACGGATCAAGGTGTTGTTTTTTTTACAATCGTTACGCAGGCGCGCAAGAGCGAATTTCTTTCCTATCTCACTAAAAAGTATCAGTGACACATCTCAAAAATTATTTTGTCACTTTGACATAATTTTTGCACCGTTTTAAATTATTCGTTACATGAAGTATTATATATGAAAATGTGCGCAATTTCATTTAGAATACAACAAAAAAATACTCATGATTTTAGCGTTTATCATTTTTGAAATATTTCCATATAAATAACGATAAGTGCCAAAATTTCAACCTTTGGTCAACTTTGACTCTACCGAAATTGTCGACAAACGCAATTGTAAGTTAAAACGCTTATATTGTAGTAATATTCAACTATTTACCTTATTTTTGCAACAAATTGGAAGTCTCTAGCACAATATTTCGATTTATGGTGAATTTATGAAAAAACTTTTTCCTTACGTCCGCGCGGTAACTCTTTCGAAAAAAATCATACATGCGATTGTGGTAATGTTTGCACCATTTTAAAATTAGCCGTTACATAAAGTTTTATATATGGAAATGTACGCAATTTCATGCACAATACAACTAAAAACAACACATGGTTGTAGCTTTTATCAGTTTTAAAATATTTTCATATAAAAAATGATAAGTGACAAATTTTCAACCTTTGGTCAATTTTGACTCTACCGAAATGGTCGAAAAACGCAATTGTAAGCTAAAACTCTTATATTTTAGTAATATTTAATCATTTACCTTCATTTTGTAACAAATTGGAAGTCTCTAGCACAATATTTCGATTTATGGTGAATTTATGAAAAAAATAACATTTTCCTTACGTCCGCGTGGTAACTCTTCCGAAAAAATCATATGTGCGATTGTGGTAATGTTTGCACCATTTTAGATTAGCCATTACATAAAGTTTTATATATGAAAATGTGCGCAATTTCATGTAGAATACACCAATAAATAATTTAAGGTTGTAGCTTTTCTCATTTTCGAAATATTTGCATATAAATCACGATAAATAGAAAAAAAACCACATTCGGTCAATTTTGACTCTACTGAAATGGTCAAAAAACGCAATTGTAAGCTAAAACTCTTATATTTGAGTAATATTCAATCTTTTACCTTCATTTTGCAACAAATTGGAAGTCTCTAGCACAATATTTCGACTTATGGTGAATTTATGAAAAAAACTTTCCTTCCCTCCTCGCGCGGATTCTCCGCCATAAATCTCCGAATTGCATACATCGCATTCTCGGAAAATTTGCTCCGTTTCATATTAGGCATTTCATAGAGTTTTATATATGAAAATGTGCGCAATTTTATGTAGAATAAAAGGAAAAATATTTGAAGGTTGTAGCTTTTCTAATTTCCGAAATAATTGCATATAAAAAAAATTATTAAAAAATTTTGACATTTGGTCATTTTTAACTCGTCGGAAATGGTAAAAAACTGCCATTGTAAGCTAAAACTCTGACAGTATCATAATATTCAATCATTTGTATTCATTTTGAAATAAATCTGAAGTCTCTAGAACAATATTTAGATTTACGGTGAATTTTTGAAAAAAAAAACATTTTTTTACGTCCGAGCGTTACAAATTCGTACATAATTTTGTGATAATATTTTTCCGGTGTTGCTTTTATTGTTTTACAATGTATTATATATCAAAAAGATTGCAATTTAGTGTACAATACAACTAAAAAAAAGAACCTCGTTATCTTTTACCGTTTTTTGCACAGCGTGATTTTAATACAATTATGTATGAATTTTTTTTTTTGCTACCATATATCGCATTATTTACATATGATAATGATATTATTTTTCATTTCTGATGATTGCATACTAAACTTCAGGCAATGACAAAAAAAAGGAGCCAAAAATAAACTCTTAATCTTCAAAACTAAGCGCGCTGTGATTTTTTGAAAAAATTATTTTTTCCGCTTCCGCGCTCACTCAAAACCGGCTCCGGCATTCGGGGGAGTTTTTTATTTTTACCGCTTCGGCGTTTAAGGGTTAATATACCTGAATGCCAGGCATCTGCTGAATATACCTGAATGCCAGGCATCTGCTGAATATACCTGAACGCCAGGCATCTGCTGAATATACCTGAACGCCAGGCATCTGCTGAATATACCTGAACGCCAGGCATCTGCTGAATATACCTGAACGCCAGGCATCTGCTGAATATACCTGAACGTGAGGCATCTGCTTAATATACCTGAACGCGAGGCATCTGCTGAATATACCTGAACGCGAGGCATCTGCTGAATATACCTGAACGCCAGGCATCTGCTGAATATACCTGAACGTGAGACATCTGCTGAATATACCTGAACGCGAGGCATCTGCTTAATATACCTGAATGCGAGGCATCTGCTTAATATGCCTGAACGCGAGGCATCTGCTGATATACCTGAACGCGAGGCATCTGCCGAATATACCTGAATGCCAGGCATCTGCTGAATATACCTGAATGCCAGGCATCTGCTTAATATACCTGAATGCCAGGCATCTGCTGAATATACCTGAACGCGAGGCATCTGCTGAATATACCTGAACGCGAGGCATCTGCTGAATATACCTGAAAGCAAGGCATCTGCTGAATATACCTGAACGCGAGGCATCTGCTGAATATACCTGAACGCGAGGCATCTGCTTAATATACCTGAACGCGAGGCATCTGCTGAATATACCTGAACGTGAGACATCTGCTGAATATACCTGAACGCGAGGCATCTGCTTAATATACCTGAATGCGAGGCATCTGCTTAATATGCCTGAACGCGAGGCATCTGCTGAATATACCTGAACGCGAGGCATCTGCTTAATATGCCCAAATGCCAGGCATCTGCTCAATATGCCCAAATGCCAGGCATCTGCTTAATATACCTGAACGTGAGGCATCTGCTGAATATACCTGAACGCGAGGCATCTGCTTAATATACCTGAACACAAGGCATCTGCTTAATATACCTGAACGCGTGGCATCTGCTTAATATACCTGAACGCGAGGCACGAGGCATCTGCTGAATATACCTCGCGTTGCATCTGCCGAATATACCTGAACGCGAGGCACCTGCTGAATATACCTGAAAGCGAGGCATCTGCTTAATATACCTGAACGCGAGGCATCTGCTTAATATACCAGAACGTGAGGCATCTGCTGCATATACCTGAACGCGAGGCATCTGCTGAATATACCTGAACGTGAGGCATCTGCTTAATATACCAGAACGCGAGGCATCTGCTGAATATACCTGAACGCGAGGCATCTGCTTAATATACCTGAACGCGAGGCATCTGCTTAATATACCTGAACGCGAGGCATCTGCTTAATATACCTGAACGCGAGGAATCTGCTGATATACCTGAACGCGAGGCATCTGCTTAATATACCTGAACGCGAGGCATTTGCTGATATACCTGAATGGGAGGCATCTGCTGATATACCTGAACGGGAGGCATCTGCTGATATACCTGAACGGGAGGCATCTGCTTAATATACCTGAACGGGAGGCATCTGCTGATATACCTGAACGGGAGGCATCTGCTGATATACCTGAGCACGAGGCGTCTGCTTAATATACCTGAACATGAGGCATCTATTGAATATACCTGAACGCCAACGCTTTCGGAAACGCGCCCTTAATTGAGATATTAACTAAGATATTTGGGTCTCGAGTTTAGAACCAGAAACAAAAACTCGAAAAGGTCATTGAGCCCTATCAGTCGCCATTATCGCTCGTGTACGAAAGGGGGAGGGGGCCGATAACACCTTTATCTCCTCTGCTCCTCTTCTATTGCACGTTATTAGTTTTTCCTCCCAAGAAGAAGGTATACAACCTGCGATAGTGGGCGGCCATTACGAGGGCGGTTCATTCCTGAACGACGTGGGTTGGAATAAGGGCGTCGCGGAACGCACAACAGCGTGGTTCCAAATTATAGGTGAGGCGATAGGAAGAAGGTCCATGGTCTCTTAAGACCATGGGGAGGCCGATAAAGGTGCGGAGAGAGAGAGAGAGAGAGAGAGAGAGAGAGAGAGAGAGAGAGAGAGACATGTTAAATTATTCTTAAATAAATTGAAAGTAGATGAGGTATATAATAGATGTACGGAAAGGCCGATAAAGAAGAGAGAGAGAGACTTGTGGTAGTTAAAATTAGACTAAAATAAATTGAGAGTAGAGGGAATGTATGTGGACGGAAAAAGAATCTTAATTAACAGAGAGAGAGAGAGAGAGAGAGAGAGAGAGAGAGAGAGAGAGAGGGAAACATGGAGGGAATATAATTAAAGGTAGATAAAGAACAGAGAGAGAGAGAGAGAGATAGAGAGAGAGTGGTGGATAATTAAACAAGAATTACTTCACGCGAAATAGAATTAGATCAGGAGAGTGTTCAGTCCACAAGTGATTTTGGTCTTCTACTTTTTTCAGTTGATATATATAGTATATATATATATATATATATATATATATATATATATATATATATATATATATATGTGTGTGTGTGTCTGTGTGTGTGTGTAAAACCATAAGGCAAATCTCGGGAAAGAATAACAAAGCATAAAGGTTACCCTCAGTCATTGACGGAACAGAAATATGAATTGCCAGATAGCTCCAGCCATGCATGTCCCTAACTAACCATAAAGTCTCCGAATCATAAACTAACCTTCCGTCCTCTGACAATCAAATTATGAACAGAAATAAATTGTTAATGCAATGCTTACATATTATGTTAATAATGTTACGGGGCTCAGGCAGTTTTCAATTAGTGCGGGGTAAATTAGCCTCTCCATGAAACAAAGTTATTTATATCGAGTAATTTACAAAAGGAACTGCCCGGATTTATAAAGTATAACTTTTGCATTATGCAGAAATAAAGAGCGCCTAATTGGGCATCATTCGCCTATAACTTTCATATCGACGCTTTTTGTTTTAAATAAATAAATAAATAAATAGATAAAAAATAAAAAGTTATTGTTCCTGTCACGAAAAATTATTCAGTTGAGGTTTTATTTATTTATTTATTGTTTGTTCACCGGCAATTTAGATTTCGACCTGAATTATCTATGCCAGACATATGACTGAATTTAGTAGGTAAATGATAATTTATTAATACAATCTGAATATTAGTTAAGTAATATAATCTTTAATGTTGAATGCCAGACTTAGAACAGAGTTGAATGATCGGTAAGAATCTTGTTTTTTCAAGAACACTTACATATATATATATATATATTATATATATATATATATATATATATATATAGATATATATCTAATATATATATCTATATATATATCTATATATATATATATAGATGTATATATCTATATATATATCTATATCTATATATATATATATATATCTATATATATAATCTATATACTATATCTATATATATATATATATAGCTTATATATATATATATATATATATATATATATATATATATATATAGATATAGAATAAACTATATGAGATATAATATATATATATACTCCATATTACATATATATATATCTATCTATATATATATATATATATATATAGATATATATATATATATCTATATATAGATATATATATATATATATAATACATATATATATATTATATAGCTATAATATATATATAGATATATATATATATATATATATATATATATATTACATATGTATGTATATGTATATATTACTCCAGAAAGACAGTTATGTTCATTAGGATTTGATAGTTAGTCAATTCATGGGAAATAGTCAGTTTCAGGAGTATCAAAATACATTTAAAAAATTCGTTGGAGATGAAATGACCTACAGATATACTGTATAGTAAATATATAATCTACTGGTTACTATTAACCAGGCAGGTTTGCAATTGTAATAGCCACAATGCCCTCTTAACTTCTCTTAATTCTTCACGCTTTATGGATCGCTCGTCACAATAAAGCCCTTTTACGGCTCAGTGGTGTGGTCGGTATGGTCTTGGCCTGCCAAACCGGTGGCCGCGAGTTTTCGATTCTCGGGCGTTCCACTGAGGGGTGAGAGATGTGTATTTCTGGTGATAGAAGTTCACTCTCGACGTGGTTCGGATGTCACGTAAAGCCGTTGGTCCCGTTGCTGAATAACCACTGGTTCCATGCAACGTAAAAACACCGTACAAACAAGCAAAACAACAAAGCCTTTGGATCCAGGTGCAAGAAATATGAATATGATGCTTAAGAGAATTTAGATCTTTTTAGTTCCCGTAAAGTAAAACTATTAAGGGGGCTGTTTGTTTGTTAGTCCTCACTTTTTCTGTCCGCCCTCAGATCTTGAAAACTACAGAGGCTAGAGAGCTGCAAATTGCTATGCAGATCATCCATCATCCAAGCAGCAAACATACCAAATTGCAGCCCTCTAGGCTCAGTAGTTTTTATTTTATTTAAGGTTAAAGTTAGCCATGGTCGTCCGTCTGGCAACGCTATAGGACAGACCACCACCGGACCGTGGATAGAAGTGCCATGGGCCGAAGAAACTTCATTGCACGCATTTTTTACTGTTTTATCTCTAAAATTAGTGTCATGGGCCGAAAAAACTTCGTCGTATTTTTTACAGTTTTATCTCTAGAATCAAATTATCATCGGATACTCAGTTACCTAATCTCGTAACGGAATTCGGAATCGATTACCATCTCTTTCAATTCCCGACACAGGTGCGAGGAAGAAGGACGACCGAAAATATTTATTCCACATTCAAACATCTCTCTCTCTCTCTCGACGCGTCACTTCGATAAGTTGCGGGAGCATTCCAGGGCGCGAACAATTGT
Source organism: Macrobrachium nipponense (assembly GCF_015104395.2). Classification (NCBI taxonomy): domain Eukaryota; kingdom Metazoa; phylum Arthropoda; class Malacostraca; order Decapoda; family Palaemonidae; genus Macrobrachium; species Macrobrachium nipponense. Next base: position 61,823,333 of record NC_087209.1, read on the forward strand.
TGTTGCGGACGTGAGCGCGGAAACTCCTTTTAATTAACAAAATGTCACACTTCCCACATTTCAGACCAACGTTCCCCCCTCCCCCCCCTCTCCCCCCACTTTACCTACATCTATATATGAGAAAGAACATTTTTTTGAGTGAGTGTGTGTGTGTGTGTGTTTTACCACCCTATTTCGAGTCCGTCGTTTCGGCAATTTTAGACGCAGGTATGTCGTCTTTAAATGTTAGCCTTCGCTGTTGTTACCGGTAGAGTGAAGAAACAGTATATATAACCTTGAATATGTTGAAGTTATAATGATAGCATACGCTATTGTATACGGTATAAGCACGGCTGAATCTTATCTTCATAAATTTGTTATACATTTATTATTTTGAATGCATAAGACAGCGAGAGTTTTAGTGACTGGAGTTATTAGTTTTATTACCTTAAAGTGTTATTATTATTATTTTATTGTTATTATTATTATTATTATTATTTATTATTATTATTATTCTTATTATTATTGTTCAGAAGATGAACCCTATTCGTATGGAACAAGCCCACTAGAGGACCCATTAAATACTTAAAATTCAAACGTCCAAAGTATATGGTGTTCATTCGAAAGAAGTAACGAAAGGTAAAGGGAAATATAGAAAAGAGATCAGGTATTTAAAAACATGTAAATTAATAAAATACAAAAATAATTGTAATATGGTAGCATTGAATTGCATCTTATCTTGAACTTGCAACGTTCCAGTTGCACGACATCCTCACGGAGGCTGTCCCACAGTCTAGCGGTATGATCCATTTTATTAGATTGTACTGACCTCCACGCAGCACGGGCTCTTGCTCGTGATTTCCTGACGTTTTTCGTTCATCTGTCAACAACCCGGCATCTTTTCCCAGTATTCATAGTAAATTCTTCCAAAGTCTATAAATCCCTCGAGCAATTTGTAGACTTACATTCCCGTTCACTTGGGAACCAAGAATTTATAATAATAATAATAATAATAATAATAATAATAATAATAATAATAATAATAATAATAATATAATACTTTATTCATGCTCATGGCCACAAGCAAATTCAGCTTGCAGATACATTATATGGTTTAAATAAAAGTAAGGTAATTCGTTTTCAAAGACAGTTATAATAATAATAATAATAATAATGATAATAATAATTCTTTATTCATGTTTATGCCCATATGCAAATTCAGCATGCAGATACATTAAATGGTTTAAGATAAACGTAAGGTAGTTCATTTTCAAATAATAATAATAATAATAATAATAATAGACTTCATTCAGCTCATGGCCACATGCAAATGAAGAATGCAGATACATTAGTAGATGGTTCAGGAGGGTCATTCAGTTCCAAATACAGTTATCTTCCAAGTTTTCTTGTGGTTCCTTAATATCAAGACCCTGTCATTCTACCACTTCTTCAGCATCAGTAGCCAAGCAAGCATTTTGTTAGCCTTTTTTTTTTATCTACTTTTCTGAGACTTCCACATCATACGATCTTCATACCAGTCTATATTCTCAAAACTCTCTTGGCGGTCTTGAGCTTCTATTCAATTTTTTAATGCACTATTATTACAAGGTTGATGGTGCGCTCTGCGCTGTGCTGGAACCCGGCGCTGCCCGTCATGTCTTCCCTTCCCTCCCGATCTCCTACCTACCCCCGGCCCCACATGGCGCGGAACGTGTTTGCATGATGAGGGTGGATGTTTCATGTCTCCCCTTACCCTCCCGATCCCCTACCTACCCCACTTCCCCTCGGGGCGGTCAAACAAGAAAGGTCCACACATTTATTATCATTATTATTATTATTATTATAGAATTACACATTATAGCCATAATTGAAGAGTTCTTCCATAAGCACAGAGTAGATTCCATTTTTTCAAAACACGTTTCCTCTCTCTATATTCCCGCTGATCGAACCCGAGGTGCCCAGTGGCATTCGTATCGCCATGGTGCCGTACGAAGGGGTGGGGGGAGGTTGGGGGGCCAAGACGGCTTGACAGATGCCCGTGAGACTCCATAATTCACCCGGAAGTGAAATAGAGAATAGAGTTCAAGATATGAGCGTTCGTCCAATGAGCCCTATAGACCCATCGGCCTGGAGTCCTGGAGAAAAACATAAGCCCAGCGCGAAAACTAGAAACGGCCATTGTTTGGGGAGGAGAGTTGGGGGGAGAATGGGATTCCAGAATGCGTCCATAACCTCTTAAGTGAACTTCCATCGATGATAATGACATCAAGCTCCGTTAATAATGACAGTAACGACGCAGGAAAGAGTGATTTAGCTATCTTTCTGGAGGGGCACGACCGCCGTTATTGAAGTAAGCCATCAGTGTTATGGATGGTGGCCCCCCAGCGCAGCCGGTGCTGCTGACTCCTCGCCCAATTTCAGCTGAACATAAAGACTTTCAATTCTCCGGAGTCGATGTTATTTTATGTAATATTAAGTGATTTATGATAGCGCCGCCGCCGCTGTTGACTCGTCCTACCAATATCCAATTTTTTTTCATTTTTTTTTTTATTCCCGGAATGGCGGGAAGAAGCTTATAGCCCGAGTCAGCAAAAAAGGAGAGATGCTTCCCTTGATAAATGGCCGAATATTCAAGACGCTATTTCACTACCTGACAACTGGTGAGGGTTCCAATAGGTGCAAATTGCCTTTATTTTTTTTTTTTTTAGATTCTTCTCTTCCATTCGTTTCTACACCCGCCCCTCCTCTCTCTCTCTCTCTCTCTCTCCTCTTCTCTCTCTTCTTCTATCTTCATGACTCGAAGGCAGCCGAGTTGGTTCAGGCAGACTACAGCTGACTGAAAGAAAGTTGGAACCTCGTAGGGATGATGAAGAAGTCGTTTGGAAAAATGCAATTTGTAATCGAGAACCGTCATAAAGGGAAGTGGGAGTAAAAATGGGAACTGGAGAAGCAAAAAATCCTATTAGGACAATCATTTTGAACTGACGATGTTCTTAAGAGAGCCAAGCAGAATACGAACAGAATATCGGACAAAAAACTAAAAGGTGAAATTAAAGCTTGAAAACTGACAAGAAATTTTTGTTCATCTGACTACAAAATTTTTAAGTAAAACTCCAGACAGAAGTTAGAGTTTTAAAGGAACGATTATTAAGCAGGATAACAAGGACAAAATTACCGGAAAACATTATAAACCAATGGCCCTGGAAAAAAGCTAGTATTGCAAGATCGTTTCTTTAAAGGTAAGGCAAAGATAGAATCGGTTTGTAAATGTGAATAAAAATCCAGGACTTGCGCTGGAATCTATTGCGGCCACCGCCCCCCTCCCACCTACTCAACTCTCCAACCCCCCCTCCCATCCTCTCACCTACTAGCAACTCCCCTTCCCCCCCTCCTCCCTCTCTCCCTCCCCCACTAGAAACAAAACTCTCCCTCCCACTCCTAAGCAATCCCTCCTCCACCCTCCCCCTAGCAAAACCTCTTCAAAAGTCCTTCCCCCAACCTCTAGAAACTCTTCCTCCCCTTCCCACCTCCTAGCAACTCTTCTCCCCCTCCCACCTCCTAGCAACTCTTCCTCCCCCTCCACCTCCTAGCAACTCCTCCTCCCCCTCCTCTAGCAACTTTCCTCCCCTCCCACTCCTAGCAGCTCTCACTCCCCTCTCTCACCTTCCATCAAGTCTCACTCTTCCTCCCCCCTCCCTCCTCCTAGCAACCATCCTTCCCCCTCCTAGCAACCCTCACCCTCCCACCTCCTAGCAACCCCTCCCCCTCTCACTTCCTAGCAACTCCTCACCTCTTAGCAAACCCCCCCTCCCACCTCCTAGCACACACCTCACACTACCCCTGACTCTCTCAGCCTTCCCCCTCTCTTCACTTACCTCCTGCTGTCAACAACAACAAAAATCAACCACAGCAAAAGCAGCCACGGTGTGTTTAAATACTACAGAATACGTTTTCTTTTTTATTTCCTATTAAAATTATTCTTTGAATATTCAAGATGAATGGATAATAAACGAAGGCAGAAATATAGATAAAAATGAAGGCAGAAAACATAACAGACATATTGAAGTCTTTTTTTTTTTTTATTACGGATTTTATGTTCAGTGTGTGTATATATAATATATATATATATATATATATATATATATATATATATATATATATATATATATTCAGGATATTAAGCCAGAACCAAGGAAAGTTAAGATTTCTTTATAACAAGATTCATTCATCCTTGCCTATATGCAAGTTGCCCCTTTACACTGAAAGCCTCCATTCTCTAGAAAAACCCTCTTTGCTCCCATTGGCTGTTCTGAATTTGCCCCCCAACAGGGGAAAATCCGGATTTGGGCGGAGCCTACCAGGCGAAATTTTAAAAGAACAGGGACACAGCATCTCGCTCTCAGAACTCTCCCAGAACCTCTCTGAACCGCTCGGAAGCAGGACTTCCTCAGACTCTCTCAAGCCCTGCAGACTCCACTTCACCCCTTCTGCTCCCCCCTGCCTCCTCTGGGGGATTCCAAGTATTTTTATTCCTCCATAGTGCACAGGAATATCAGCAGATAAGAAGACTACCAAGCCCAGGATTTCCAGGTACTGTGGGACATAAATTTAGTTCAGCCTTTTGTCTGTATTTCATTTCCATTTTTCCAAGGCTACCCCACCCCACCCCGCCTCTTTTGATCAGCTTCTCACTCCCCAATACTGTGATTACTTCCCTTGTGGTGCGAGTAAACATCCCCTAGTTAATTCAAGATATGTAATAGTTCTCTCTGTGCAAACTCCCAGGCATTTCATTCCCCTTGAGTGGTTTGTAAATTTTTAGGCTGTAAAAAAGTAGTGTGTAATGCTCCCCCCACGTGTTCCTCGCCTTAGTACTGATGCTAGAATGCAATCTCTTTGCAGACAAACACCGTGCCTGATTGTGGGAGAAATTGGGAACCCCTTGGAATAAGTTTTGGCGCAAAATTCTATCTCCGTGTCTGGTTGCACAGCCACGTGTTTCCGGTGGATAGACAATTAACCACCTTATTAGTTCCTGGACCTATGTAAAATAATGTAAATATAGTTAATTCAAAACTAAAGTCCAGCTTTTATGTAAATTCCTCCTTTCTCAGTAATATCGACCTTGTTTTTTTTTTTTTTTTTTTTTTGTGATCTCTCGTCCCTCCATTTAAGGCCATTTTTTGTGTGTTAGATTACGTTTTCCAGGAGGGAACGAACAATTCAGAACAATATGATTATGGGATAAAGAAATACCACCTTGGAAATGCAAGCAATTTTAAGAATACCACAAGACCTTGTAATATGATGTTTTCATTAATCGTAATATCAGTTCTAATGAGATAAGATAACGCGAATGATCCTACTGGATATGACACGATTAACGAAAATCCTGTGTTGATTTCATAACAATCTTTTACCCATCGTGCCGTAATGACCCCCTTTTTATATAATTTGTAGACCAAGTGAATTTATGTTATATTTAAATCATTTAAAAAAATACCGCATCGCTCAGGTAAGGTAAGAGGGTCATGACAAGTTGCTTGATAATAAGAAAATAATAGTAACTTTATGAAACTTTTAGTACCGTATGCTGCTTGTAAGTGTGTGTGTGTGTGTATATATTTGTGTGTGTGCTTAAACAGAGGTAGAGTTTTCGAATTTGAAGATAGACTGAAAAACAATTGAAACCAATTGACTTTCATAAACTGCTTTCAATTTTTAGTTTCCTTCAAAAGAAAACTATTGAGATGGCTTTGTCTGTCCGTCCGCACTTTTTCTGTCCGCCCTCAGACCTTAAAAACTGAGCCTAGAGGGCTGCAAATTGGTTTGTTGATAATCAACCCTCCAATCATCAAACGTACCAAATTGCAGTCCTCTAGCCTCAGTAGTTTTTGTTTTATTTGAGGTTAACGTTAACCATAATCCTGTTTCTGACAACGATATAGGACAGGCCACCACCGGGCCGTGGTTGAAGTTTCATGGACCGTGGCTCATACAGCATTATACCGAGACCACCGGAAGATATGTATTTTCGGTGGCCTTGATTACGCGCTGTACAGAAAACTCGATTGCGCCAAAGAAACTTCGGTCCTTTTTTTACCTGTTTTGCAAGGAATACTTTTCAAGATTTTTTTTTTTTTTCATTCAGTTCTTATTCATTCCTCGAACAACCTTTCGATATAGTTTCGAATTGAATTCGCTCTTTCTGTTATACTATGTCTCTAAATTTTACAAAGACGTTAACCTACAAAGTTTTTAACCTTCACGGCGTCAATAACCTAGATATTGTGGGGCCAGTTCTAGTAGCATAATCAACCAATGTTAACCTTTCAACTTTTCAGCGTTGTTTTAAGAGTCGAGGAATATATTTAAAAGCTCAGACAACCAAGACTTCTAAGTTAAAACAACTCTTTCTGAAGAGGAGAGGAAAGGTCGCTGAAAAAAAAAATCAACAGATAACAGAACTTCATCAGTCTTCAGACTCAATGTCGCTCCGAAGAGGCGAACTGAAGGTCACTTACTGCTTATCAGTCAGGATAACTGATAAAGCAGCTAATTACAGCCACACAAGTGGTACTTAAGAATATAACAGAGTTTGACTGAGGGAGAGATTGGTGGTCCCAGTCGTCTGTGCACTCTTGGCGCCGTCGCTGTTCCAGAACAAGATCCTTTACACGTTTTAAATTTCTGGTTGTTTTGTCCCAAAAAAAGGTGAGTATGGAATAAATTCTGAAGGTAAAATTCAGGCAAGTATTTTCGTTTAGTGTTGTTTACGAAAACTACGGAGCTGTTGTACAGTGTTTTTTATTTTATTTTTTTTATTTTATTTATATTTTTTTTACAATATACATAGATTTTTTCACACTTACGATATTGCATGTTCTTGAACTCTATATATATATATATATATATATATATATATATATATATATATATATATATATATATATATATATATAGATATATATATGTATATATTTATATATACATATACAATATATATATATATGTGTGTGTGTGTGTGTGTGTGTGTGTGTGTGTGCGCGTACGTGTACATACATATACATAAACGGGAAAAGCAAGGAGGACTTTAAAAAGAAGGAATTTTATAGGAACAGAAGCAGGACCAGAATTCCAAAGCTTGACAGTAGAAGGAAAGAAGCAGTCACAGGTGCAATATATATATATATATATATATATATATATATATATATATATATATATATTATATTACATCCTTATTGCCTAGTGTTTAGGACCTTCTACTTACCAACTGGAGATCCTGGGGTCCTGTTCCCGAGTGTGCCCCTGTTGACCTAAGGTGCCAATTATGTGCTTGGTTGTTAGTTAACTGGGGAGGGGGGCGTGTTAAAATAAATTGTATATGTTTGTGTAGAAGTTTTAGTAAGGGAAAAGATTTTCGCTTACTCGGGGAGTACACCTACAAACTACTTTGTTGTTGCTGTTGGTGGTGGTGGTGTGGGGGGGTTAGGAAAGATCTATGGAAGAGCCTGAAAAGGTCTGACAAAGGTGTTTTGCATTGAGTTACAGATACAGGAATTTTGGGATAGGATATTTATGATTTATATATTAGAATGAAATTGTTGAAAATAAATAATGTGAATGTTAAACAGCACAGAACAATTATTTCATTATTTCTGTTAAAATATAGCGTATTTATTTTAATTTTCAGTTGGTGAAACAAGGCTCGATTTGACAGTAGATTTTAGCACGTTTTAATTTACGTTAAGTTGGGAATACTATGTTTACAATTTATGCTCCAGGGGAAAATCTTGCACGCGTTCAAATAAGCTGGATGTCAGATCATGCCTTGTTATTTTTAAGTACATATTGATGTGAATAGTCCTGCATAAATGATGATAATTAATATGGATATCAGTACAGATGGCAAAAACTGGAAATGCTTGACTTATTTAGTTATTAGAAAGTAAAGAAAAAAAATCACAGTTGTAGAGGCAGGAAAGGCAGTGGGGGAATCGCTGAAGATTTAAGACAGAAAAAAGATTAAAGTTGTATTTATAATGAAAAGTATCGACAGCTAAGTAAAGTAAATTATGTAAAAGACAGTTTTTTTTTTCCCTTTTTTTTTTAATAATTTTTTTTCAAGTCGCGTGAAGTGACATTCTGATGGTTATAAATCAGCAGAATGAAAAGAGGAATGGGGAAAAGATAAATCGTTATTACAATTCTTCTCTTTTATTTTTTAGCTTTCGTTAAACTGATAACTCGTACTGAAAATCTGTGGTAAGCCTACCTCATTCATGGCATTCCCTGATTTGGTGTTGTTTTAAATCAAGAAAGACATTGTTGCATCGCCATTCTGTTGTACTTGATCTTTTGTTTTACTTATCGACGATTCCATGAGCTGACTTATCACCGTCCAAGCTGTGATTAGAAAATAAGAGTCACTGGATAAGAAGACTCCAATCATAATCTCGCCCAAGGTCACATTGGTATTCTCATTCCGTCAACAGAATGATAATCTGGGGTACGATTAGCGATGGCTTCGATGTTTTGATTGCGTCTTATCAAAACGTTATCAAGAGAGAGCTTTCTTTCTAGTTGGAGGCTAAAGAGATTCGAGTGTCTTTCCAAAGTCTTTTAACAAAGTATATATGCCCTTTCATACCTTCATCAAAATCTTTGGGCTTAGATTTGGAAGTAAATTTGCATGTGTGCTTTTTTTATTATACGATCTGTGATAGAAATGCTAGCTTGTATATGTGTTTAATTTTCAGTAATGACTAGTAAGGTGAATGCACATATTGCGTACATATATATATATATATATATTATATATATATATATATATATATATATATATATATATATATATATATTATATATGTGTGTGTGTGTGTGTGTGTGTAGAGAGAGAGAGAGAGAGAGAGAGAGAGAGAGAGAGTTGCCGTATCTGATAATGTTCAATGGATATTTATATAAACTTTATGTATTTATATATATATATATATATATATATATATTATATATATATACATACATATATATTATTACTTATGTGAATACATATCTATCTA
>NC_087209.1:61837373-61845035 GCF_015104395.2 Macrobrachium nipponense
TGCCACTCCTTTGTAACATTTAACCTGTAATTGCCAATCCTTTGTAAACGTTTAAACCTGTATTTCCTTTCCTTTGAACATTTAACCTGATTTCCACTACTTTGTAAACGTTTAACCGTATTTCCACTCCTTTGTAAACCATTTAACCTGTATTGCCAATTTCCTTTTTGAACGTTTAACCGGGTATTGCCACTCTTTGTAACGTTTAACTGTATTTCCACTCCTTTTTTAAAATTTAACTTTGTATTTCCCACTCCTTTGTAACATTTAACCTGTATTTCCACTCCTTTGTAAACGTTTTAACTGTATTTCCAATCCTTTGTAACATTTAACCCGTATTTCCACTCCTTTGTAACGTTAAACCTTTATTTCCACTCCTTTGTAGTTGAAACCTGTTATTGCCACTCCTTTGTAACATTTTAACCTGTATTCCAATGCTTTTAAACATTTAAACCTGTATTGCAATCCTTTGAACATTTAACTTGTATTTTTTCCAACCTCCCTTTGTAACATTTTAACCTTGATTTCCATCTTTGGACATAAACCTTGAGTCCACTTTGTAACGTTAACCTGTATGCCAATCCTTTGTAAACGTTTAAAATGTAATTGCCACCGTTGTAACGTTTAACTTGTATTTCAATCCTTTTTAACATTTTAAACCTGTCCACTCTTTGGTAACGTTTAACCTGTATTTCCACTCCTTTGTAAACGGTAACCGTTTATTGCCACTCCTTTGTAACATTTAACGGTATTGGCAATCCTCGTAATGTTTACTGTATTTCCATCCCTTTGTAACATTAAACCCTGATTTCCACTACTTTTGTAACGTTTAACCTGTATTTTCCACTCCTGTGCAAAATTTAACCTGTATTGCCAATCCTTTGTAACGTTTAACCTGTATTGCCATCCTTTGTAAGTTTTAAACTTGATTTCCATCCTTTTTAACATTTAACTGTATTTCCACTCCTTTGTAACGGTTTTAACCTGTATTTTCCACCCTGTAACGTTTCCAGTATTTCCCACTCCTTTGTACATTTAACCTGTATTTCCACTCCTTTGTAACATTTAATCTGTATTTCCATTCCTTTGTACCGTTAACCTGATTGCCACTCCTCGTAACGTTTTAACCGGTATTTCCACTCCTTGTAACGGTTAAACTGATTTTCCATCCTTTGTAAAGTTTTAACTTGTATTTCCACTCCTTCGTCCAACCAAAATTTGACCCCTTTGTATTTCCCACCTCCTTTGTAAAATTAACCTGATGCCACCCTTGTAATATTTAACCTGTATTGCATCCTTTAATTTAACATTTAACCTGAATTTTCCACCTTCCTTTTGTTAAAAAATTTAACCACCTGTAAAATTTCCAATCCTTTGTAACGTTTAACCTGTATTTGGCCACTCCTTTGTAACGTTTAACCTGTATTTCCACTCCCTTTTTGTTAACCATTTTAACCTTTGTTTTTAATTTCCATACTTTGTAAGGTTAACCTGATTCACTCCTTTGTTACATTTAAACCTATTTATTTGCAAATCCTCTAACCGTTTTAACCTGATGCCACTCCTTTGTAACGTTTAACTGTATTTTCCACTCCTTTTTAACGTTTAAAACCGTTATTTCACTCCTTTGTAGTTTAAACTTGTATTTCTCCACTCCTTTGTTTACGTAAAATAAGTATTTCCATGTTTGTCCATTTAACTGTATTTCCACTTCCTTTGTACCATAATTTTCCTGTATTTCCATCCTTGTAACGTTTAACCTGTATTGGCCAACCCTTTTTGAAGTTTAACCTGTATTTCACTCCCTTTGTAACGTTTAACCTGTATTTTCCACTCCTTTGTAACGTTTAACCTTGTATTCCCACTCCTTTTGCTTTAACATTTAACCTGTATTTCCACTCTTTTGTAAAATTTAAAACCTTGTATTTCCACCCCTTTTGTAATATTTAACCTGTATTTGCCACTCCTTTGTAACATTTAACCTGTATTTCCACTCTTTGTAAAATTTACCTGTATTTTCCATCTCTTTGTAAACGTTGAAACTGTAATGCCAACCGTGTAGTAACCTTTGTATTTCCACTACTTTGTAACGTTTAAAACCTGTATTTCCAACTCCTTTGTAACGTTTAACCTGTATTTGCCAATCCTTTGTAACGTTAACCTTGTTATGCTCCACTCTTGTAACATTTAACATGTATTTCACTCTTTGAAAATTTAACCTGTTTATTTCCACCCCTTTGTATTTAATTTACCTGTATTTGCCACTCCTTTGTACCAGTTAACCTTATTTCCACTCCTTTGTAAAAATTTACCAACCCTTTGATATTTCCACTCCTTTGTAACAATTTAACCTGTATTTGCCATCCTTTGTAATTGTTTAACTGTATTATTTCCATTTCCTGTTAACCATTTTAAAACCTGTATTTACATTTTAACTGTAAGTTTACCTTATTTCACTCCTTTGTAAAACCAATTTAACCTGTATTTGCCATCCTTTGTAACGTTTAAACCTGTATTGCCACTCCTTGTAATGTTTTAAACACTGTATTTCCACTCCTTTTTAATTTAACCTTTGTTTACCTGTATTTGCACTCCTTTTGTTTAACCTTTACCTATTCCAATCCTTTGTTAACGTTTAACCTGTATTTAACAAAGTTCACTCCTTTGTACGTTTTAACCTTTACCTCCTGGTATACCGGTAGTTTTAACGTTTACCTGTATTTCCACTCCTTTGTGTTTAACGTTTAACCTGTAATTGCCACTCCTTTGTAACATTTAAACCCATTGTATTTCCACTCCTTTGTACTTTAACCTGTATTTCACTCCTTTGTAAATTTCCATTTCCTCTTTGTTTTTAACGGTAAATTTGCCTCCGTAATTTTTGCCACTCTTGTAACGTTTACATGTATTTTCCACCTCCTTTTGTTAACTTTTAAACCTGTATTTTCCACTACCTTTGTAACGTTTTAAACCTTTTTGTATTTGGCCACTCCTTTTTGTAACATTTAACCATGTATTTGCCACTCCTTTTGTAAGGCCTTTGTTTACCGGTTTAACCTGTATTTCCACTTTCCCCGTAAGTAACATTTGAACAATGTATTGCCAACCCTCTTTTTGTAAAACATTTAACCCCTGTATTTGCCACTCTTTTGTAAAACCTTTAACCTGTATTTCACCTCCTTTTGTTTAAAATTTAACCTGTATTTCACTTTCCTTTGTAACATTTAACCTGTATTTCCACTCCTTTTGTAAGTTTAACCTGTATTCCACCCTTTGTAAAGTTTAAACCGTATTGCCACTCCTTTGAACGTTACCCATGTATTTCCACTCCTTTGTTACATTTAAACCTGATTTTCCATCCTTTGGAACGTTTTAACCTGTAATTGCATTCCTTTGGTAAAATTTTAAAACGTATTGCCAATCCTTTGTAACGTTTAAACCTGTTTTCCCATCCTTTGGTAACATTTAACCTGGTATTTGCCACTCCTTTGTAACATTTAAACCTGTATTGGCCAACCCTTTGTAAGTTTAACCTGTTTTCCATTCCTTTGAAACATTTCACCTGTATTGCCACTCCTTTGTAACATTTAACCTGTATTGCCACTCCTTTGTAACATTTAACCTGTATTTCCACTCCTTTGTAACATTTAACCTGTATTTCCACTCCTTTGTAACATTTAACCTGTATTGCCACTCCTTTGTAACATTTAACCTGTATTTCCACTCCTTTGTAACGTTTAACCTGTATTTCCACTCCTTTGTAACATTTAACCTGTATTGCCACTCCTTTGTAACGTTTAACCTGTATTTCCACTCCTCTGTAACGTTTAACCTGTATTTCCACACCTTTGTAACATTTAACCTGTATTGCCACTCCTTTGTAACATTTAACCTGTATTGCCACTCCTTTGTACCGGTTAACCTGTATTTCCACTCCTTTGTAACGTTTAATCTGTATTTCCACTCCTTTGTAACGTTTAACCTGTATTTCCACTCCTTTGTACCGTTTAACCTGTATTGCCACTCCTTTGTACTGGTTAACCTGTATTTCCACTCCTTTGTAACGTTTAATCTGTATTTCCACTCCTTTGTAACGTTTAACCTGTATTTCCACTCCTTTGTAACGTTTAACTTGTATTTCCACTCCTTTGTAACATTTAACCTGTATTTCCACTCTTTTGTAAAATTTAACCTGTATTTCCACTCCTTTGTGATATTTAACCTGTATTGCCACTCCTTTGTAACATTTAACCTGTATTTCCACTCCTTTGTAACGTTTAACTTGTATTTCCACTCCTTTGTAACATTTAACCTGTATTTCCACTCCTTTGTAACATTTAACCTCTATTGCCATTCCTTTGTAATGTTTAACCTGTATTGCCACTTTTTTGTAACATTTAACCTGTATTGCCACTCCTTTGTAACATTTAACATGTATTGCCACTCCTTTGTAACGTTTAACCTGTATTTCCACTCCTTTGTAACGTTTAACCTGAATTTCCACTCCTTTGTAACGTTTAACATGTATTTCCACTCCTTTGTAACATTTAACCCTGTATTTCCACTCCTTTGTAACATTTAACCTGTATTGCCACTCCTTTGTAACGTTTAACCTGTATTTCCACTCCTTTGTAACGTTTAACCTGTATTTCCACTCCTTTGTAACGTTTAACATGTATTTCCACTCATTTGTAACATTTAACCTGTATTTCCATTACTTTTCAGCGCTGCCCTCTCCGTATCCGATATAATGCTGAATGGGCTTCTTGATTTGAAAGTCAATTTGAAATTAAGTTTAAATAAACTCACAATTACAGCGACTTTTAACAAAGTGTACCTAGACGTGGGTCGCTATAGCTCTGGTGGACATCTCTTGAACTTACCTTTCGCTGGAGAAGGACCTTTGCTGTAAGTATGACTCGAGTGTCAAGGTCCTCTCTCTCTCTCTCTCTCTCTCTCTCTCTCTCTCTCTCTCTCTCTCTCGTACACACACACACACACATAGCCCATATAAATGTTAGTATGCGTACTGTCATTAATATAAAGCTTCTCTCTTTCCAAACCGATTATTGATACGAACATCCTTCGTTCTTACACGCTGCTTTTACAAGTATCATTTTATATATATATATATATTATATATATATATATATATATATATATATATATATATATATATTGTTACTCACAAAAGTTAAATTCTATTGAGGGGTTGGCTCCAGGAGGTGTTAACCATTTTTAGCTCAATGAGTCTTTTGGGCTAAAGTTGCTGGCCCCTAACCCTTCTCTAGTGTGGTTGCAAGCCCCTGCAGTTGCCTAAATAACAGGTACCTTAGATATTGCTTAGGTCAACAGAAATACATTATGCATACTCTGTTGCTTACTAGGTGGCGTAGCCACCGCCTGTTCAATAGCTCTTTCATTACATTTATCCTCCCCCTTTTCTAGTTCTTCCTATGATTCATTCCTTCTAACACTTCTGGATGTTATACTCTTTTTATCAAGTGATAATAGGTGGTCAGAGTACATGACTATCGTCGTTTCTGAACCAAAGGCATGATTTGAATCCTGGCTGGTGCAGAAGCACTTAATTATAATTTCCTTTGGGTGTTATTCCCAATGTATTCTTGACTTCTTATACAATATATATGTATAGATATATATACTATATATATATATATATATAGTATATATCTATATATAGTACTATTATATATATATATATATAATATATATATATGTATATATATATATATATATATAATTCTATATATTATATAGATTATATATAATATATATTATATGGGGATACAATCCACAATGAAGTAAAATCCTCTTGTAGTTTAAAATATATATCTCTAGTACAGGATTAAAGCTTTCGACCATCAACTGTGGTCTTGTTCACTTTAGTGAACAAGACCACAGTTGATGGTCGAAAGCTTTAATCCTGTACTAGAGATATATATTTTAACCTACAAGAGGATTTTACTTCATTGTGGATTGTATCCCCATTTACTTAGAGGTACGACATAGTACCTGGCTTCTGCATATATATATATATATATATATATATAATATATTAGCTAACAGTTCAAGCGACACTAGACCTAAGAGGCACTTCTGCGAGAGATGAGTATCTCAAGTCCCTCCTACCGTTAGTGCCGTCATTACACTTCACGCGGTGCACTGTAGGCATTACTTAAGGTTCTTTGCAGCCTCGTTTCGGCCCCTAGCTGCAACATCTTTCGTTCCTTTTACTGTATCTCCATTCGTATTTCCTTTCTTCCATTTTCCTATCTGTCCTCTCTAAACGATTATTTCCTATGGTTACACCTTCCAAATTTCCCTTGCAGCACTGAATGACCTTATAGGTCCCATTGCTTGGCCTTTGGCTAAAGTTCAGTATTCTACTTCTATTTCTATTCAAGTCCCTTTAAAAACAATTTAGTAATGAGGGTTGAGCACGTCTGATACCAGGTACCTCCCCCACCCCCCACCCCCCACCCCCCCACATGGATATGAATAATAGAACATTGTTTTCTTTCAATAAGTCATTATTAGTAGCAAAGTTTTGCTTAGTTAATGTATATTTCAACAACAAAAACAACAACTATACGGTTCTGTGCATGCATATATTATGTAATAATATCTAATATATACATATATTATTCGTATAGATAATTAGTTAAGGTATGATTATTATATATATATATTAATTATAATTATTAATATATATCTATATATATATATTAGTTCCGTATGTGTGCAGTGCATGTAACTAAAATATGTGATAATAATCCCAAGTGCCCCCAAATGAAAGATTTCTAGATTCGCCACTGCCACGAGCTATCTAATTCGTGTCTTCGATAAGTGACATTTCACTATATTTCCTGGCTTAAATTGTATCCCTTTCCCTGGTAAACAGGATTGCAATCCACAAGTTGAAGATTGGAGTGGAAGTCGACTTTAAAAAGAGTATTGATAGAGGAGTTTGTGTTGGAGACATCTATGGCTTATCCACCAAGCTGATTTTAGACCAGCGGCGGTTGGAGGTGAGTGAATTACAATCCTTAAAAATTAAGCTTTGCTACGTGAGTATTGTCTCTCATTATATGACACATTCCGAGTGAAGAGGTCCCCTGAAGAGCGTTAGCTACCACATGTAAACCTAGCTTAATGGCAGTAAACATCAGTCAGTATTTTCTTCAACATATAGTAGTTATCCATGCTAGTATCTTCATTTCATTAACAAGTCTTGAATGGGATGATATTCATCCTAGTAGCTATATTGACAAAGTATTACCCCGAAACTTGAAGTGTAATTAAATTCTAACATTGAAACACAAGATCTAATGAAAATCGGGCCTTAATGAAGACGAAGTGTCCATGAATAATTTTAATGGATAAAGCGTAGTTATAGTTGAAGAGTAATAAGGGCAGAAAGAGTATAATAGTATCAGCAAGATTTACAAGAAAAAAAATTATGACAGTAGCAGTGGTGATAGTAAGGGAATTTATGAGTAAGCTGCCAAGGAAGAAGTCTCAAGAGATGATTTTTGAGTAAGTCTTGCAGCAAATTCAATTATTATTATTTTATATCTGATGCTGTCTTTTCATTATCTCTGAACAAATTAGATTATAGCTTTTTAAAAATGCTGTAAC
>NC_087209.1:61845535-61864156 GCF_015104395.2 Macrobrachium nipponense
TTTTTAAAAATGCTGTAACATTTAAGATGAATGTCATTCCTGGGATTCAGCAGAAGCATCAATGCCTGTCCATCCCTTTCACAGGTCAAGTTCTCGAACATGAATCCAGGAGGAGACCAGGGACAACTCATCAACCTAGTCCTGTCCTCTTTTGGGCCCGACATCCTGGATTACCTGAAAATCCTGCTGACTGGCAAGGACAAGGAGGTTGCCGACAGGATTGTTGTGGATGTCCGTCAACACGGCGCTCTGTCCTGGCTGGGGTCAGCAACAATCCCCTGGATAACAGAGACGAAATGGCCGAATACTTGAGCACCATCTTCCAGCACTTCGTTGAGGGTCTGAAAGTGCCTGGTCGAGGCTTTGACATCTGGTGAAAGCTCAGTAGTTGATCTTGAAGTTTCCCAGTGGTGGTACTTGCGTCTGGGGGGATAAGTGATAAAAGGACTTGTGCAAGTTTTATTCGTATGTTATGTGTACTCTGATTTCTGTGATTTGACGGACATTTGAAGGACGATTTTAATTCCAGTTCTACATATAAGTAAAAGAGAAAGCGCAGAATAGAACACTTTTCAAACACGTCCTGACAAAACACAAGTGATTGACATTGATCTTAAGTTTAGTTTTTATTTTTATTTCAAGCAACAGTAACTATAAGTTTTGGTTAACTGAAGACAGAAATTAAACTGCGAATTTTAAAAGGAACAATTAGTGATTCCTAAGCATAGATATCCTAATCATTGTCTTGTATAAATGTTTTAGACTTGCTTTTGATTAATATCATGATTCATACATTCATTACTGTTGGTCAAGCAAAACATTTGAACATAAAGATGATGTTTGTTATTTATTATGGTTATCCGAGCCACATCCTGGGATGATTCCTTCGGCTTAATGTACATAGTCCACTATGGTATGGTGTTACATTGGAAAAGAGAGAAAGTTAAGTTAAGTATATCTTAGTTTTACCAGACCACTGAGCTGATTAACAGCTCTCCTAGGGCTGTCCCGAAGGATTAGATATTTTTAAATGACTAGGAACCAATTGGTTACCTAGCAACGGAACCTACAACTTCTTGTGGGATCCGAACCACATTGTATCGAGAAATGAATTTCTATCACCAGAATAAATTCCTCTGATCTCGCGTTCTTGGCCGAGCCGAAAATCGAACTTGGACCATCAGATTGGTAGTCGAGCGCGAAGTCCACTCGTCCAGCGGGAATCTGCAATGTTGTTGTTCAGAGTTGGCCCCCTTTAAAAGAAAAGAGAGGGGAAAAAAGATGTCTGCTATGTTCATAGGTTTAAATTTTATGAAAATACGTTGATTTTCTTTTTTTTCGTCAAGCCATAACTAAGTGTTAAAACTTAGAAGTACGCTTGTTGCATTCAATTTTGGTCAGTAAGTTACTCGACCCTTACATTCTTATGAGAAGCTCCTCTGAATTCAAAATCTTCCAACAGGTTGCCACCAAAGTTGAACTAATCAAGTCCTATCAGAGAGCTTTCACCCAAGTCCTTTAAATTGTTTAACATGCTCTGCTTCTTGGAATTTCCAATAGGATCCAGTACTGGTGTCCTTTGAAGTTTATCACAAATAACAATTTGTCACTTCTCGCTTGAAACTCGCCACGATGCTATAAAATTTGTGACTAAGGGAATGTTGCAGAATTGTAGATGTTATAATGCAGAGCTCTTTGGAAGTGCCAAACTGCCCCAAGTAAAGGAAGGATGCAATACAGACTAATTAAATTGCCATAAATTAAGTTATAAACTGCATTGCAACAAAACAGTGTATAATGAGAACTACCTCCCATGTGGTGGGATTGGTAACGATCACGAAAAAAAAATTGCAAAACTAGTCTGGCAGTTGCGACCTGCCAGAAAATGCAGAATGCATTACAATCCAGACCTGTCAGAAATACGAAGTTAACTCCTAATGAGAGCATGATGGACGTAGATAGACCGGCCATGCAGATTTGGACTAATTAGACGAAAACAATCAAGTGGATCAGATCAATTCGTACTGAATATACTCTCAAGGAACATGGAAAGTTGCAGAACAGTCATTAATACAGGGTCGAAGTGCTTGCCTGCAAAAAAAAAAAAAAATCAAGCCTATGACATGTAGTATACTCGATCTCGCGAGCGCGCTCCCGCTACTGTAGCTACAAAGATGTCCTTAATTACACAGAAACCAAGGTGCCATTGTCTAACGCTGTGGTGAAAACTTGAGCGTCTAATTAGTTGTTAAACTCATTTATAATGAGGTACGTTCTATAACTGGAGTCATGAGAATTCCATAACAAGCAGTGACAACGAGCTTTTTATATTGTGTCAAAATTATTACAATTTTTCCACAGCCTAGTATACCAAATTTTATGGTTATACAGATTATGGAGTAATCAAATACAGCAGGCTGAGGACTGAATAGAAAAATGAATATTTTTTTATTGAATGAGAGCATTCGTTAATTTGTTGTCATTATCTGGTATCCCAAATGGAGGGTGTCAACCAAACAACCTTCTTCCTTATTAGTACGATATCTCCTACTTTTGTCAGTTTGTGTGAGATGGACGATATCTACTTTTTCTATCAACAGCTTGATGAATTAGAGTACCTAAAAATTCACTATGGTAGGTATCTAACAATGCATCTCGGACGTTACATAAATTTTACATAATTTTTTAGAAATATCTGAAACATGACAATTGGCAGGATTAAAATCTGGATCCTCTGGAAAAGGCTGTAACTCTGGAATCAAATTTAGTGAAGTCAACTCATATCCTCTGATAAGCTGTTCAGGTGGTTATAGGCTCTGGTACATAATCAATGTAGTCATCTCTTAAAGCCTCTTTAAAGGCTATCGGTCGTCTGTTAACGAGATGTATGATATTACACACAAGAAATTCGAAATCATCAAAAATGAAAGTACATTGTTTTTGATAGCTTCCAAAGATTAATCGTTTTACCATCTTAACACATACTTCGACCAAAGAACCCAGCTGACTGCAACCCTTAAAATATTGTTGAAAGGATAAAGGTTTCACACAGTTTTCTTCAAAATACAATTGAGTCTGAGAGTCATTAATGAAAGAGCTTTATAATACTAGCACCTGCTACCAACTGCGTTCCTAAATCACTGATACACAACTGGGGTATGCATATTCAAAACAATGTAATTGGAAAGCTCTAAGAAAATCTGATACATTCAAACTTCTGCAGACCTTTAGATTAATGGCCCTTGACCAAGTACAAGTTATGCACAATAACCATATTTCTGTGTCACCTTTTCATTTTTTACGTTGAAAGGTCCTAAATAGTCAACAAAAACATTTGCAAAGGGAACTGTAGGAGGATCTGATCGGAAGTCTATAAGGAATTTTGATTTAATTTTATGGTACGATTATTAAATCTTCGACAATGAACGCATTGCTTGAGAACGTTTTTTGACAACTGTAAAAATGGTTTTATGAATATATGTAATACCTTCTAAGATCAGTTAACACAGAATAACAAAAACCGGAATGTAACAATTTTACATGTGCGTCCCAAATATCAACTTAGTTAAATGACTGTCTGGATGTAATAGCACTGGAAATTTGCCGTTAATATTATAATTCCACTTCTTGAACTTACTTTTCACTCTTAAAATACCCTGTTCATCCATAAATAAATTTAGCTGCGTTATGACCGGAGGGGAATCTCTTTCTGGCATTCATACCAGTTTGAAAATACGAATATACCTCAGGGAAATACTTACATTGTTCAAACGTGTAACAAATGACTCAGAGAGGAGGCAAAATAGTTAGTAAACTGGAGAAAAGGAATTCCTGCCTTTAATTTCCACTTGTGTAAGGCCAAAAATACTATACGATAAACTAGTAGAAGTCTCCGTACACAAGAATAACTTTCCAAATCCACAAGGTGGTTTTAAATTTTCGGTAGCACTAATTAAGGGAGACGAATGAATCTCCGTGGCGACCTCAAATGCTGGGATAGTAATCGACAATTCGGGGTGGGGGGACTTCGGTCAAGCTAATGTCTGGGCCTGTTAAAATACATGACTTAAGGAGCTGATTATGCGATACACATCTAGTAATTTAAGTCTGCAGGGTTATTCTTACCAGAAATGAAATTAAACTTGACAGGATAAATTTCACACAATCTCTGTATATTATTAATTCTATTCAAAACAAAGGGAGAATGTTTATTTAATTTGTCTAGCTTCAAAGACGCAGAATTTAACCAATGTAATGCACAAAGAGAATCTGTACTTAAGGCCATAATATTCTCAATTTCTATGGGTCTTATGCAAGACGGGCCAGATAATCTTTGTAAATATCCAGAGCACACTCAACACTTAAGTGGACGGCATTTAGTTCAAGGGCAGGTATCGATTTATTCTTTAACTGTTTATTAACCAGTCTGTTCTTGGCATGAATAAAACTTAGATGGCCTGTATCAATATGCTGCAAATAAATAACACAACCGTAAATATCTCTACTTGCATCTGGAAAATCACATCTAAAATGTTATATATACCATCCCTAGGGACCTACAGATCGTTGAACGCTTATAGGAAGGAAGGGGAGCTCTATTTATTTGTTTGCAAATGTTGCTCCATTCTCGCTGCAAATCTGTAGCCAAGACTGTATCCCAGCTTAAATTTTTCTGGCACTGCTCAGCTTATGCATAAATAATCTGCAAGCGATTAAAACAAGGGCAATATTAAAGCCAAAAAATATCAAACTGAGAAGCAATAGTTTGTAAATTGACCTCTTAGTTTTGGCACTTGAATCAAGGCATATAGGGTTAGTAAAAAATTTCATCAGAATTCCTGTCCCATGTTAGTCCAAACAATTTACTGGTGCTACGGGGTAACTTCTTCGGTCTCTCCGTCTATTTCCATCTGTAAGGCTATATCATTAGTAACAACCTGCTGATATAAAACCTATAAGGGTTAAAAATACGAGGAAGCTGTTGGTACGACCATTTCAACTCTGAAGTATTAACAGTAATAGCCCCATTATCCATGTAAATAAGCGAATAAATGGACCTTTTCAAGCCCGATATGCGAGGATCCTCAGAGTGCTGCAAAATCAAAATGTAATAAAGAGCCATCATTAATAAAAAGGACTACATCGAAGACCAAAAGGTAATCTCATATTCTTGAAAGCTACTAATGAAAAAATCACCTTTGCCGACATTCTTGAACCAAAAAAAAAAATAAAAGTTTAGCCTGGTCATTTTCGGTCAAAGCCAACATATTGAAAGCTTTCTTAAGATCAAAAATAAGTAATTTTCCTGTCAAATCTCAGATTCAAAAATGACGAAGATAGCTTTTGGTTTAATAATGCAGTCCAGAATACATACACTGATTATGAGACAAAGAACTACCGTCTACCGAGTCTTTAAGATTCGATAAAAAGACCACCCTACACTTTGTGGTGACTTTGTCGGGTTTAAATATTGGCATGTGAGGCAGAAAGGAATATTGAGGATTCTCAGTTTTAAAAATATCAAGATCATGGATGGGTTCAATAATTCCTGCGTTAATCTGTTCCCTTATGGTCTGACCAACGAGTTGTAGAAGACCATCGCGCTGGTTTAAGTTTTCTAAAATTAGACGTTTAGTATTAATTTTGACAGTCTTTCATTTTTAGACAACAAATGGGAGACTTTGCCATTCCATAATAAAGGACCATAATTCGTCATCAGACTCCCTCTGATATATGGTTTTAATTGAAAAATCGACCAGCTGATTATTAAGCTCGACACTTTCATCATTATACACATTTTGATCATAATTCAAAAAATGACCGCATTCAGACTCCAAAATTTGTTCAGTGGCCTGCTGCAATTGCCTTTCCATTAGTTTACCTTTATCATTGATAAACTGAAAAGGAACAGTTTACTTCAAACCCGTTGTCCTGGAGGTCACCATCAGACAGAAAATCTATTCTCGTGTTTAATAACAACGAGCTACTTACCAACATGCACCGTAGAAACCGAACGAACATTACCGTCAGGTACAGAATTCAAAACTCCTGGGTTTACATTTAGGCAGGTTACGTTGTTCAACATCAAATCGACATTACCCTGCAATAAAATGCCAGCATGAGAATCTGTTTATACCGAAGGACAACGTCACCCAAAAACGGTTACGTCGGTACCTGCTAAACAATGTAAAAAAGCCTGTACAACAAGGGGAGGTACATTTAGCAATAGTGCGAGGTGTGTTTATTTAACAACTTATCAGCAAACATCATACCCTGGTTTTGAAAACTTTCAATTACTTTACCAAGCAAAGGCAATTTTAAAGCAATACTAATATCAGGTACAACTAAGCCAAAAATTATAAAGGACAAAACTACCTATTTCACAGGCACTTCTACAATTTTAGTATAATATTCTTTATTCCCATTAAATCCACTCACCGTAAGTCTAACATCCGAATTGATAGTTTTAAGGTTTTTCTCCTCAGCTAACCTACTAGTGATGAAGGTGCTTTGTGAGCCACTGTCCCTTAGACCTCTGTAAATGTCGCTGCCAATACTGAAAGAAAACGTGGGTAACACCGAGTTTCCATACGAGTGCAACAAAACGGCCACACCGCTGTTACTTTTTGTGGAGTTTCAAAATTTACTTTATCAGATTGTTTAGATCTGCTGCCTTTGGAGGGCTCAGACTCGCAAAGATAACTCATATGCCAACCACGGCAATTAAAACAACGTCTTCTAAATCTGAAATGCCAGTTGTTAGATTCATGACTAAACTGACCACACTTAACACAACCGTGTTTAGATTTTAAAATTTGCACCTTATTGGTAGGGGAAGGGAACTTTGAACATTCATAAATAAAATGAGAATTATTAGCGTTACCAACTTTAAGACACAAAGAACAGCTGGGTGAAGACCTGGAATCTGAATCACTAGTTACTGCCTCTACAGCTAATTTACGCTTTTTCTTTTCGAGAAAAGTCCTTATATTCCTGTACATTCTGCGAGATTTTTACTCTTTGTACCTTTAGCGACCTTTTTTTGTCGTTCTCGTATCTCTCACATGCTGTAAAAAAGTGTTTGTCTTTATATCATTCAGGGCAGGGTAGTCTTGCCTGTAATCTGAATTAAATGGCGCTGGAAACTATCATTCAGCCCATACCAAGCAAAATACCTAATGAACTCCTCAACGCTAATATTCAAAGTCTTCACTGATTCACATACCGATCTGAGTTCGGAAATAAGAGAAAGGGGTCTTCACCATCTTTCAAATGCAAAGCAGTAATTTTCTTAATGGCTGAATTCTTCCGAATATCGGTTGATGCAAATGCTGAAATTAGCAATTCTTTGGCATCAGCGTAATGCTGCTTATCCGCTTCTACGGAAAACCTAACAAAACCTTTCCCTCTACCCTCAACTTGTTGTTTAAGTAACAAAAGCAAATCCCTATCGGGATAGTTAAAAGCTTTAGTAGTTCCCTCAAATTCTGTGATGAACTTCAAAAAATCTTCACCTTCTACACTACGAAACTTGGGAAGAGGTGCCACAGGATTGTTTAAGTAAACTTCTGGCTACATCGCTAACATTACTAGCTAAGGATACTCGAGGAAATATCTAGGAGAGGTAAACAGGTTTCAATCTTATCTATATAATCCTGACATAATGATAATTCCATCTCTAAATCTGTACTATCAGAATCCCTGGAAATTTCTTATCCAAAATCTCAGTGTCCAAGTCAGTTAACTTATTCTTATAATTTACCAGAATACCTCCTTGATAGATAATTTTTCGTCCTGGCTAAGAGTATTGAATGTGGAGGACCTGTTATAATATTCAGTCACCTTTTTGCGGATGACTTTCCTTTGTCCAATAAGCACAGATAAAGCAGACATTGTTTTAAATTATTACAAGAAATAATCCTAGAAAGGAAAAAATATTAATGTATGATCCTAGAAAGGAAAAAATTAATATTAAAGTAATAAATCTGAAAGGAAATAAATTTCAGTTCACACAATGGATCCCGACTACTTTCACCAACTAATGGGATTCTGCATAGCGAAAATCCAACTTCCTTCGTCGTTGCCCCACGTTGGGCGCCATAAGCTGAAAAAACTATGAAGTCACCTTATAAGGTACTTAAAAATACTGAAGGGAAGTCAATTCATACACCTTTGAAATGTTTAAATTTATTATTTATTGCAAATGTGTCAAGTGCATGACACAGGGCTCTTCCTCTTCAATAATCAGCTTCTCCTCCATACCTGGATGGGAAATACAGAAATTGCACGTTAGTGGTGAAGCCTAAGAATTAATTTAAATTATATAGGTAAGAATAATATGGCAAGAAGCACTTATACATAGGAATATGCAAACTGTTATCTTACTGTAAGTAGGTCAAGACAAGAAAAACCAAGTATGACAACCAAATCAAGGCTGGATAATCCTATCCTGAAATAATATAATATCCGTGTAAGTTTGCATTAAAGGAGATTCTTGCAATTTTATGTTGACTTATCCAGAATAACAAATGAGTAGCTTTACCACTATTGGTACAATAAAACCATGAACAACCTTCAGTTAGAGTTGCGAAACCAACTGTAAGGACAAGAGAAATCCTTTATAACTATTAAACA
Organism: Macrobrachium nipponense; assembly: GCF_015104395.2. Classification (NCBI taxonomy): domain Eukaryota; kingdom Metazoa; phylum Arthropoda; class Malacostraca; order Decapoda; family Palaemonidae; genus Macrobrachium; species Macrobrachium nipponense. The sequence goes on from NC_087209.1 coordinate 61,854,170, forward strand.
TTCGTGAATATCCGTACTCTACCGATGGCAGGTAGGAAGGACTTTAATAGGCAGCGACAAAGGCTCAAAGAGATTGTTACGATTACCATTCAGCATTTGCCCCAAAAAATACTTGGTACTCACCGTAGTCCATCCGAGCAAGAAGGGATTGAAGTCAATGCTTAGGAGAACGTGACTTTTCTCCACAAATCATCCACTAAGGTGAATCAAAGTCGAGACGATGATGAACAAATCAGTCGTAGGAGGCAGAGCACATCCAGGTGGCCACCAATTACGCCGTCCAAATTATGGAACCAAGGGAATACTTCACAAATGCCTCTTGAGGGACCCTTGATTCTTAATAACATTCTCAGAGCCTCGTCCAAGACATCCTCCAGGAAGACAGGCTCACTCTGACGATGGAAGACGGGCTCAATGGCATACGGGTATGTGGTGGGTCCTACAGGATAGCTCACTGCCCTAATGCTCTGACAGGACCGCCCGGACTGACCGGACTGGCAGAACTGCCTCGACTGCTGAGGACTGCCTTGGGGACTGCTAAATACTGACTTCTCACGCATTCACCGATCTCGAAGTTTCCTCGTAAACAACAAAAAAAGAGGAGGAGTCAACAATTTGCTGATCATAACTATGGCAGCAGGAAGGACTGTAAGCGGTACCAAGTACTTATTTTACTTATTTTGGTAATACTAAAATTCCATATTTACGAATCCTTCCTGCCGCTGTAGGCAAGTACATTAAAAATTTATTTATTCTGTATATAGACATTTTGCCTTATAGTTACTCGCTGTCCTGGTCGTCCTCAAATTTCTACGAAGTTAAGTGTATGGTTATTCTGTTTTTGAGCTTAACTAGGTTTAATGACTTGGGTAATTCTTCAGAAGCAAGCAGCATCACCATTTTCTAAAAAACAATTAATAATCCTTCATTTTATTGTGTATTTTCAATGAATCTCATCTTATTTCCTTGAGGAAACTTTATTTTAAATCCCTTTTCCACCCAACAAGTTTTGGGTGGGGAAATACCAGAAAGGAGTGCTTTGCAGCAATAATAATCTTAACAAATGCATAATAAAGACAAGATCACCAGCTAACCTAACATTCCCTACCTAACCTAACCTAGGGGTGGGGGGGCAGCCCCCCCACACCGCCACTATAATAAGTTATAGGATGAACGGTCTACAAAAAAATTGGTAATTCTTCAGAAGCAATCCGCACTGGATATTAAATTAAATAATCACCTACATGGAAAGAGCATGTGAAAAGCAATATAAAAAAAATAGACATTATATGAGAGATTGAACGGGGTGGAATTAAATGAGCTTGATAAGTTTTTACCTCGAATTTTTCCTAAGTCGGGAGAGGTGTTTCCTCTACGGTAATGTTTACTTTTAATGAGCCCTCTAACTTACTTTCTTACGCAAACAAAAGCAGTTCCAGTTACTCATTATTGGCCGAGAGGTGTGACATCGTTATGACGTCATGGGTTTCATAACCAATTACGAACGACTTTAGTCGAAAACTAAGTTTCACTAGCATTTCAGCGGAGTAATAAAGTTAGCTGTCCAGTGTCCACTGGTATCCTTGTTGGACTGAATACTCGAAAAATGAAGCAAAAACCGGCATTTTGTCTTCCTGTAGCTATGGCAGTGGTAGTGGCTGGCCCTTCTGGCATTAATTTTGACAGAGACCTTCGATTTCCTACCGATTGTTTGCAGTGCAATGTGGGTTACGGTGAATTTTATCATTATTTGTCTAGTGGTGGTGGTAAAGAAGTTGTGATTGAATATGCTCAGAGACATAATTTAATTCTACAGCCAAAAAAACTGCGAGTGTTGTGGAGCTATTTGTCGGATCGACTACAACAGGAACGCCTTTAGGTGTGATCGCTCTGTAGTGACGAAAGGACGTCGGCGTAAGCGATGCGACACCCAAATCTATCTGCCACGGTAAGTAGCCTTACTGTAAACCCTGTGGGTAGCGCGCGCAGCGCAACATTACCTCTTGCCGTACATGCCGTGCTTGCCAAGAATCTTTAAATATGCGGATAAGGCGCGAAGCGCCGTTCCGCTACGGCCTTACTGACAGCACACATAAATCGATGGTCGCCGATATGTAGTCGCTCCTTACTTTGTTTGTTGTTGTTTTGGTATCGCCGCCATATTGGCTTTGGTGTTCTTCCGCCGATTTCGGTCGGTGGTCGAGTGGGCCCGCGAATCAGTAGGTGCTCCCAATTATTATTATTTCTGCAAAGCACTCCTTTCTGGTTGTTTTGCGTAAGAAAATAAGTTAGAGGGCTCATTAAAAGTAAACATTACCGTAGAGGAAACACCTCTCCCGACTTAGGAAAAATTCGAGGTAAAAACGTATCAAGCTCATTTAATTCCACCCCGTTCAATCTCTCATATAATGACTATGCTTTTTATATTGCTTTTCACATGCTCTTTCCATGTAGGTGATTATTTATTTTAATATCCAGTGCGGACTGCTTCTGAAGAATTACCAAAAAATTGCCAAAGTATAGGCCTACTTACCAGGATGTTATGGAGTTGAAGGATATAATAATGCAGCTTCCAATAGAAAATAATGCAGGCGTATTTTGTAGTCATTGTAGAACAGCATAAAATACGTTGCACATAGATATCCTACCCAGTTGTTTCCGTCGTCCATACTCTGGGACCAAGCTCTTCACATCCCTCCACCTTTCTATGATATTTGTGTGTGCAAGGGTCACAGGATCCACAAAATTTAGGGAGTGGTTCACTTGCAAGTGCTGGTATCCTAACTCCTGTAAGCAATTACAAGCCTTCCAGCAGTCACTCACTATTGTCGTACCAGGCTCAACAAATTCCTGTATAATGGGCAGCAATGTTTCTGCTGACCTAACCTTCACTGGCACTAAAAAACATTGCCTTGTAACACGACATATACCACCAAACACCCACTACCATCAATAACCCTACCAACATATATTTTCTCTTCCCAAATTTAGATTCGACGATCTCAACAGTTAGACCGACACCACCAATCTTACCACTATTTCTGAAAACCCAACTTATTGCCACCTCTCGGCAAAATGAAGCCCAATCACTTTGTCGCTTGGGACAGCTGCAATTCCCCTTCAGCCAAGTTATCAGAAAAGTTAGGACTACACCATAACTTAACAAACTTCAAATTAACTTCAAAACAGAGATGGGATTTTTCAAACCACGTTTCTTTAGAGTCAAGGAAACACTAAAATTACATCGCTTACGCTGACGTCTTTTCGTCACGACAGAGCAATTACACCTAAAGGCGTTCCTGTTGTAGTCGATCCGATCCGACAAATAGCTCCACAACACTCGCAGCGTTTTTGCTTTAGAATTCAATTATGTCTTTGAGCGTATTCAATCACAACTTCTTTACCACCACTAGACATAATGATAAAATTCACCGTAACTCACATTGCACTGCAAACAATCGGTAGGAAATCGATGGTCTCTCAAAATTAATGCCAGAAGTGACAGCCACTGCCTCTGCCATAGCTACAGGAAGACAAAATGCCGGTTTTTCCTTCATTATTCGAAGTATTCAGTCAAACAAGGATACCAGTGGACACTGGACAGGTAACTTTATTACTCCGCTGAAATCCTAGTGAAACTTAGTTTTCGATGAAGTCGTTCGTAATTGGTTATGAGACCCATGACGTCATAACGATGCCACACCTTTCAGCCAATAATGAGTACCTGGAACTGCTTTTGTTTGCGTAAGAAAGTGAGTTAAAGCCGGCTCATCAAAAGTAAACATTACCTTAGAGGAAACATCTCTCCCGACTTAAGAAAAATTCGAGGTAAAACCTTATCAAGCTCATTTAATTCCACCCCGTTCAATCTCTCATAATGACTATACTTTTTATATTGCTTTTCACGTACTCTTTCCACGTAGGTGATTATTTTTTTTAATATCCAGTGAGGAATGCTTCTGAAGTATTACCATGGCTTGTGTTCGAGACAAGTTATACTGTGTAATTAGTGGTTTTCAAATGTAACTGAAGTTCCCTGTAGGAAATTTTTGCATGATTCAGCAAAATATTGACCCCCACTGTATTAAGGTTGGTAAATAGTGTTGTGTTTTCAGACAGTCGGGGTTAGGTTTTTTGGTTTTGATGCAGCTTTTTGGGAAATGTAAAGGCTTAAAGAACATAGTGATGGAATGCACAAGTCTTTGATAAAGTGATATTCATTGTTTTCCATTGTGCAGAGAATAGCCAATGAAAAAACATAGGTAGACTAAATTAGTTTTTAAAGTTTCCAAATCGGCTTAGTTTATCGTCCATAAGTGCTTTTGATTTTTTCCAGTAGTTTTTGTGAGGGAAAGTATTTGTTGGAATTCTAGTCATAAATAGTTAAGGCGCCACACGTAAAAAGTATTAATGAGAAAAAAGTTTTGTCAAATAACTAATACTGTTTGATTAACCTGTGAAGTTTTCATTACTTCATCCAGGAACTGGTGTCATATAATAGGAAATGGTGTCATATAATTGGGTTCTTGGATGGAAAGTAGCAGTATTGTATGAAAAACAAAGACATATTTTAACTTAAACCTTCTGCAACCAGTGTTTCATCCTAACCTGTTAGTTTAGGACAAAACACATACTGTTATACTGTTTCCTCCTATTCATGTGTACATAATAGAGCGGACATAATTACAACCTCCTGGCTGGACCACTGCATCACATCTCCACAACTTCATGATTCTATTATGAACTGCAATATTCGCTACGATCTTGCAACGGGCTACGATCACATCCCATTACAGGTGTCATTCAGTACTCCATCCCTCCCTAGCGTGAACCCCCTAACTGACCGCTCACTAGCGGTAAACTGGGATTTTAAAAACCAACAGAAAACCAGACTCTTTAGGGCGACCACGGAAACCAGGTTGCGGTCAGTAGTTCAACCGGCAGACGTCTTACTTTGTACTAACACAAATCTTAGAAATGACCACCACAGGAGGGATCTGAACGAATTCTATTCGAACATAATCTCTGCTATGCTTGCTTCGGGCAGGGCTGCCTATTGATTTCGTCAAGGTAATTCTCGTAATATACCTGGATGGAATGACTTGGTTAAAGATCTGTATACATACTCACGAGAAATGTTTTTACTGTGGAGGCAAAATGGTAGCCCGAGGGAAGGACATGCTGCATTATTAATGAGACAGGCGAGAGCTCAGTTCAAACTTGCTCTTAAGCACTGCAGATTAAATGAAAAACAACTAAGAGTCGATGCAATGTCTAGAAACTTAGAATTTGGTGATTATTCTCGTCTTTGGAAAGATATCCAGTCCTTAAACCCCAAAACTAAAAAGCTATCACAGAGAGTATGGGAAGCAGTCTGAGACGAGGCTATCTCAAGTATGTGGGGCGATCACTTCAACAATATCCTGAATTGCATAAATGATCAGGATTCCCGAAGGGATGTAGATAACCTCCTTACTGACAACATTCAATTTAATTTTGCAGACCGTATTACGCCAGGTACCATCAGCGATGCCATAAACAGCCTACCTAATAATAAATCGCCCGGCTGCGATGGTCTTCCCGCAGAGGCTTTCAAATTCTGCCATCCGATAATTTACATTTTGCTAGCTGCCCTATTCAATGCGCGTATAATTCACTAGTTTCTTCCAGACTCCCTACTCTTAGCTCACTTGATACCATTAATAAAAAACTACCGGCCGATTGCAATCACAATGATCGCATCGAAGATAATTGAGTTGGTTCTTCTAGTGAGACTTCTCCCCTTTCTAAACACCACTGACAACCAATTCGGGTTTAAAGCAAACCACTCAACCGACACCTGCATCTACATACTGAAAGAATTGCTGAACTACTACCTATCATCAGCCTCTCCTGTTTTCCTTTGTTTTGTGGATGTGAGAAAAGCATTTGACAGAGTAAACTACCTGAAGCTGCATGAAAGAGGTACACCCCTATATCTAATTGGCATTTTACATTGGTGGTTCTCCACACAGCAATTCTGTGTCAAATGGGGTAACGTATTATCGTACACCTTCGGCTCCCTAAACGGGCTTCGGCAAGGGGGCATTCTCCCTCCATACTTGTTTAATACGTACACAGATGCCTTGAATGTCAAATTGAACTCGCTCCCAATCGGATGCACTGTCAATGAAACAACTATAAACAACTTCTGTTACTCAGATGATATGGTTTTGATTTCCCCATCAGTGCAAGGTCTCCAACGACTCATCGACACTTGCTGCCAATATGCAGAGGAATTTGATATAATTTACAACGAAACCAAGACCCAGTGCATGTCGCTGCTCCCGAGATCGCTTAGGCATATTGCAGAACCACAAATTTTTCTCGGAAACAATCGGCTGGAATTTGTGCACGAATTTCCGTATTTGGGTCACATTATCACCGATGACCTAAAAGATACGGCAGACATTGAACAGAGGCGTCGTAAGCTATGTGCAACTGCCAACATGATTGCAAGGAGGTTTGCCTTTTGTCACCGAGACGTGAAACTGCTGCTCTTCCGCTCATACTACTACAGTATCTATAGGTGTTCCCTCTGGACGAGCTATACCCGAGAGTCCATGAGACGTATCACTGTTGTGCACGATGACATTTTGAGACGCCTCACAAACTCTCCCCGCTACCAGTCCGCCACACAGATGTTCATAGAAAACCACCTGGACAATTTAAAAATCATTGTAAGGCGAACAATGTCCAGTCTGGTAACCCGAGTGAGAAACAGCAGCAATTCGCTCATTCAAAGCATCCTAAGGAGTGAAGCAAGAAGATCTAAATTATGGGAAAATGAGACCTTTGTCCCCTAAAGGACTTAATCTCTGTATTGGAAAGATGTCAATTGCAGATTCTGTCATTATTATAATTATTGCAGATATTTTACTTTTGCATTATTACTGTGAATACTATCAATTTAAAGCTTTTTCTTACATTCAATTTTCGTATTTAGCTCTCTGGACCTGACTACTGTAACCACCCAAGGTCTCTAGATGAAATCTAAGTTATATAATCTGTACACTAACTGTTATAACTCTCAATGCATCTTTTTTTTCTCACCAATATTACTGCTGTTATTACCAGTATTATGATTACTAGCTTTTATGCTACCTCAGCTATTTGGTGGATAAGTGTCGATTATTCATTTTTATTTATCATGTCTTATGTATCTATATTGTGTATGTTACTGTCTACATTTTGTATATTCTATGTATATGCCCCTGAGCTGAAATAAAGGATATTATTATTATTATTATTATTATTATTATTATTATTATTATTATTATTATTATATATGCTTGTTTACATAATGCTGTCACAGCTTCAAGAGTTACACTACCCTGTGCTGCCAATGACCTTTTTAATTTACAAATTGTTTATGTATGCACTGCTTTAAAACTCAAGATGGTTCTCCTGGATAGTTTGGCCTTGGAGCTTGACATGCGTTCACTTTTTACGATAAAACAGTTTTCTCATCCAAAAAACCTTCACTGTAGGAATTAGAGTGAACACAGGAATGTAGTTTGCTGTCATTTTTTATGAGAAAGCCTACATGAGTTTCAAATTACCTACTGAAATTAATGCAAGCTTTTTCATAAAAACATTACACCAAACCACATTCCTGTGTTCTCTCGAATTGCTGCAGTGAAGGTATTTTGGATGAGAAAACTTAGACCGTAAAAAGTGAACACGTCAGGCTCCAAAGCATAGTTTGGAATTGCTTCTCTTTGCACCATGCCTTCTTAGCTTGTGCAAATGATCGGATTAATGTAATTTGACTAAGTACATTTTAGCTGGGTTTTTAAAAGTGGGAAAGAGTATGAACCACAACTTTTTCTTTTTTGAAAGACTTACATCATAAATTAATCTGTTTAGGAAAACTTAGATACAGTGCTATTAGAGAAAATTTCTTAGTACCTCTAAGGATTTTTTTGTAAAGTTGAATTGGACTAAAGACAATCTGTACCATGTGTTAAGGAGACTTTAAATAATGTGCAACGAACTGAAAGGCTTTTGTAACCAGATGCCCATTTAGGAACGTTCCCGCGAATACGACAGCCACCAGGGATTTGGGCGTCAAATGTATTTCGCCGTGTTTAGTACTGGCCCCTGCGGGTTAGTTACAGTCGATCCCCTAAATATAACGGTAAATTATTAAGCAACCCAAGTATTATATAAAACTTAAATTTCCAGAGAAATACCCGACGCGGAGTTACCTAGATCTACCGAGTTATACCTTTGTGATTGGTATAGCTTTTGTGACTTAACTTTGAAACAGATTAAATGTACATTTTCTTTTGCAGAACAATGAATGCTGTGAAGTGTTCAAGAGAGAAATTGGATCAGAGAAATTTTCCAAGATGGCTAGAAAATGGTGGTCTCGACCTCTTTCAGTGGAAGTCGCTACAGGTAAATTTTTTTAATCTGCAGTGTTCTAGAATCATGGACGTTTAAAGAATTATAATAGCATGTAAAGCTGTCGTTGCTGATGCTAGTTACTTCTAAAGGTATTGAGAACCAAAACATTTAAAAATTACTATAATTTCCAGATTAAGTTCTTGGGCGGTTTACCAGATAAATCCTGTAAAGGCGTCACAAAAGGTGTCTCCAAGCAGTATTCTAGGTCTCAATTCTATATAAATCAAGAGTTTGAATGCCCATGAGTGACTTAGTTTTGGCATTTCTTATATTTGCTTTTCGTGGTCATATGAATCAGAGTAACTTGAGTAATAGAAGAAATTTTGGGGTTTTGTAGCTTTAAAATTCAGGTATGTGGTAAATTGCAATGTTAATGCTGTTGTGTATGTTGGATGATTATACAAACATAATGGACTAGACATTTATTCTGGGCTAGTAACATTACTCTGCCTTTGTGTCTGGTACTATGTCCTGTTTATTGGTTGGGTGCCTTTTTTTTTTTTATCTAGTCCAACTTTTAGGAATTTTGGAAAATTCCTTTTGCTTTTATCTTTAGTTTAGCCATTAAATTTCCCACTGTAAACCAGTTCTCTCCATCCAAATATCTGATCTAGTTATCCTTAAATGACTGAAGTTGGACATGTTTCCTTGGTTTTGTGAATTTTTCTTAAATTCTTAAGCCTGGAAACACTTAATTAATCCTTATAGATAAGGAGTGTGGAAGTAAGTAATGAGCATTTTTTTTTTTGGGGGGATTTTTTTTTTTTGGGGGGGGGGGGATCAAGGGTCTGAAATCCCTTTGTCAAATATACTTGACTCAATATGCTTATCGTATTTAATTTATTCCCCAATTACTGTTATGGGGGGAAATGTTTGAGTACTTTTACCTGCTTTGCAGACTAATAGTATTTTTAAGTGTACGTATTGTGGTATAGTACTGTATTAAAGTGGATTTTATAAGATCTTTAGACTTTGGGTTGGATGGTCAAGTTCTCACAAAAGTGTCATCTGAATGACACTCGTTGCTTCCCATTCTGTAGGCCTACCAGACTTACATGCCTAATGCCTTGCCACAAGGTAAACTTTTATCAAATAGTTCTAATTTCATTTTTTCATACTTTGACCATTTTTCGATATCAAATATTAAATGCATGTATAATTCAAAATTTTGTTCAGTGTATATAAATCCAGATAATTATAACTGAATTGTGTTGAACAAAAAATGCTACACTGAAGTTTCTCCTCAAACAGATCAGTCTAATGACCCACAGATAATGATTAGCTTAAAATGAAATAAATAATTAAAGTACGTAATCAGTTTTCATAACTTTCAATTTGTCTAGTTATCACACTTATCAGAATGTCTTAACTTGATTCAGTAGGGTCTGTTAAGCCAGGTCGTCGAGTTTTCTTGAATAGGAAGAGATATCACAAATATTCAAAAACCGTTTCTTTATGGCATCATTATTTGTGGAGATAATTGTATGCTCGGTAATTGCCTGTACCCTTTGACTTTATTGTCGCTCTATGCTCTGT
>NC_087209.1:61864656-61879904 GCF_015104395.2 Macrobrachium nipponense
GTTCAGGTACGGAAAAATGTGCAAATTCCGTACCGTACTACCTTACCTTAGGCATGGATATATTACTTTTGCTCTACGTTGAAAAACAAGGGTAAACAATATTAATTAATTATTAATAATAATAAGTGATATAGCATTTTTTTTTAACTATTACTTCTTAGCAATCAGCAAGCAGTAGCAGCAGCAGTAGCAGCAGCAGTAGTAGTAGCTATTACTATTTTTATCTTGAGGTCAAAATTTTTTTTTCTTTCTTAGTGACTATTGATTTGGGTTAGGAGTAAATGATTATAATGATTAGAGTGAGAGATATCTGCATGTATAGTGAGTAGTAGAACGATAGACACTGTGATTGATGGTAAAGCTACAGTTATACTTGTGTTTGGTTACCTCCTTCGCAATCTTCATTTGGACTCAGGGCATCAGCCATATGCTTCTATTACGAAGGTGAAGAAGAGATGGCCGGAAACATAACGTCGGCATGGTAGCAGAAATCCGTTTTGCACGCAACTTTTCAACTTTTTTTTTTTTAGCAAAGAGGAGAGACCGCCTATTGCCTTCAGATTGGTTTGAATAGGTAACTGGTTATAGTTGCCTGTTTACAAATAAAAATTGAGCATTTTTACCGGACATTCATTAGAGTTAAAGCCTTGATTATAGCGCAAAAATTATAGCAAAATCTCGTACTGATACCAGTCTTCATTACAGGGTTATTGACTAAAAACGTGACTGCACTGTCTGTGAAACCCACAGTAAGGGAGCTTTACCAATTACAATTAAACATTACCTTTTATTCAGGCTTGGAGTAATTGTCATTTATCTGAAATGTTTTTAATTACACGTTTTGAAGTTAACTGTAATTGCGTTTGTTTTTTATTTATACTTAATGGTAATCGTAATTGTAACTGAAAAGTTCAAATAATAAAGTACTTTATTTGAAATTGTTATCCTAGAGCAGCCCTCTTACTTTTCGAGAACTCATCTTAACCACATGCAATAGAGAGATGTTTCGAGTCGCTACCCAATTTATTCATTATATTATTAAGGGAGAATGTTAACAAACCAGCTACCAATTCTAAAAAAAATTTTATTCCATTTATTTCCTTTTTTTGTACAAAGTTTTGCGAAAATGTTTTCCAATATTTGAGTTTTGTATTTCAGTATTATTTTCTTATAATCAGCATAATAATTTTCAACACAATAAACATACTAACAATTTACTTAGGCAAATCATAGGATGTTAATGATAATTTCTGCAGTTCTAAAATACTTTAGATATGTTTGTTTTGTATTTGTACTAAAGGTATTAAAAGTTACAACTTACAATTGTTGCAGAAATTGACTGTAAAAGGACACTAAACTCAAGTATAAACACTTTGCAACTATCTGCATTTGTTTAAGGAAATGGGTGTGCGAAATGTAATTGAATAATAAATTTTATATATGTATTTGTAGCTGTGATTACAATTGTGAAATTATACTAATGATCGTATTTGATATTGTTCCCCATTTTGTAATTGAAGTTATAATTGTAATTCGATAACAGGTCAGGTAATTATGATTCGAATTGTAATAGACATAAAGCAAACGTAATTACCCCTAACCTGCTTATATTACATAAGACATGCGACAGTAGCTACTTCATACGAAATGGATAAGACGAAATGGATAAGCATAAAAATAATGGAAACCAAAATAATCTTTTTTTAATGTATACATGGGAGAAAACTGATTAGAAATTCAGTGATTTTTCCACTGCACTTCGGCCTCTCTCGGGGCACCTGTGAATTAATTGTTCAATCTTTAATCGACTTAATCTTTCTCGGGATCTATGGGGTTCATGTCTGCACCCTTATTTGGCCAGTCAACCAATTCAAATCCTCTCGACCTTGAAACCATTCCTGGACTATTCTGGCCGTATGGATGGGGCAGCTGTCATGAATGAAAATGACAGGACTAAGTGAAAAGGGATAATTCCGCTGGTGATGTGAAGGGAGAAAGAAATCTTGAAGAATTTTAACGTATTTTTCACTGATGAAAACCTTCAGTCTTGGTGATATCACATATACCATGTAAGGAAATCCAGGCCCACACGTTTACGGTTACAAGCCACTCCTGGCCACTACGTAAATGTTTCCTTGGTATTATCTGAAGGAAAACAATCTGAATTTTTTTACAATTTCTTACGCGTTGCTTTTCCGTAACAGGAAAAAAAAAGAAAAAAAGTATATCTTAGTTTTACCAGACCACTGAGCTGATTAACAACTCTCCTAGGGCTGGCCGAAGGATTAGATATTTTTTCGTGGCTAGGAACCAATTGGGTCACCTAGCAACGGGACCTACAGTTTATTGTGAGATCCGAACCACACTATATCGAGAAATGAATATCTATCACCAGAAATAAATTCCTCCTCGATTCCGGCGTTGGCCGAGCCGGGATTCGAACTTCGGACCACCGAATTGGCAGCCGAGCGCGAAAACCACTCGTCCAGCGAGGAACTGTAACAGGGAAAATAATGATATATCGGTAGGGGGAAATGTAATGCTAAGTAACAACCCCTGCATTAAGATAATGTCTATTCATCTATGAGGATTAATACTTATTACAAGTTTGCATCCTCCAACCTCTTATACACTAAAACAGCTCGAAAGTGGATTAGTGGAATTCACGTTAAGAGAGGAACAGCACCACCTTTAGTAAACAGTGTTTCAAACAGACAATTAACAATTTTTCATTATGAAGACATACAGAATTTTAAACGTTATCAATGACAGTAATGACCTGAGATGTTGCAATGCCAGTAACAGCCAACCAATCAATCAGTCCCACTAATCGTGTGATTTAATATATCACTTTGTTCAGTGATAACCATATCACTGCTACAGCACCCCTATTACACGCTAACAAGTTTGTCACCCAATCATGGCTAGACTAAGGTGTTGTATAAATTTTGATAGGTTATCTCCTCTGCTAGTAGTATTCGTTATAGTCTCCAAATGAACAGCAACATATAGTTCTCCGGGCACAGATCGTCGCTCTACGAGAAAGTGGGCTTTCAATACGTGCTGTTGCACAGCATCTTGACGTCTCCCCTACAACAGTAAATAAATGGAAAAGGAGGCACGCTTAGACTGGGAAATTGACCGACTTTCGATAGCATTTATTTATTTCATTTATTTATTAATTTTTTAAACTATAAACCTTATAAACCCGTGAAATTATGAAACCTAAATTACAGTTGCTTTGGTCCTGTTGAACTCTTATAGTGATTCTTTCTCTTTACTTCCCAGAATACCAAATAGCGTTCCCATAATTAAACAGGCTATAATTAATCTTGATTATCTAGGTATCTGCATGTTAATGACCACCCGTTAGGATAACGACGACATTCGACGAGCAGCATAAGAAGATCCTTTTACCAATACTATTGCTATTTGTGAACGTCTGGTATTAAATGTTTCGGCCATGACGGTGCGAAGACGTCTGCATGAGGCAGGAATACCTCATAGAATTCATGCCAAGAAGGAATTTCTCGCCGAACGGCATCGTACTGATAGGCTTGCCTTCGTTCAACAGTTTGTGGGGGAGGATATGGAATTTTGGTCTCGAGTCGTATGAAGTGACGGAAGGTCTTTTACTAGCAGAAGTCACGGCAGAATACATAGCTGAAGACCGAGTAATATAAGGTGAGTTTCTATAATCATTAATAACAGTCAGCCTATAATAATTATAAGCAAGGGTAATATTATAATCAAAAGATAATAATTTTGTCAATAACCATGTATTTTCCGCTAATTGAATTATATTGCCACGAGAAGTGTGAAAATAAAATTCTTCATTGAAAACCCCCCATTAGTTCTATTATAGTTCTATTATGGCCAGCTTTCAGGCATTAAGCAAATGCATTATTAATGTTATGAATAATCACGTAGACAAACTTATAATATAGAGTACAGCCTGTTTACTGAATTAAAGAATATCATAGCATAACGGACTGTTGCAGATCAAAGTTAATGCTATTATAAGTATTAATCCTTGCAGATGAATAAACATTCTTAACTTATTGCAAGGGTTGTTACTTAGCATTTTTTATTTCCCCCAACTGATATAGCATTAATTTCCCTATTACGAAAAGCAAAGAAAGCGTAAATTGTTGAAAATTAGATTTTTTCCCTTCAGATACTACAGAAGAAATTTCCGAGGTGACCAGGAATGGGCATGTCACAGTAAACTTGTAGGGCTGGATCTTCTTACATTATATGGATGATATCACCAGGATTGAGTGGGGGTTCACTGGTGAAAAATACATTGAAATTCTTCATGATTGCTAACTTCTTTCACTTCAAGAGCGGAATTATTCCTCCCCGCCTGCTCCTGTCATTTTCATTCACGACCGCTGCCCCTTCCATACGGCCAGAGTAGTCCAGGAATGGTTTCAAGGTCGAGAGGATCTGCAGTTGCTTGGCTGACCAAGTAAGGATACAGACATGAACCTCACTGAGAATATTTAGGATAATTTGGTAAAATGTTGGGAATCTGAGAGGGAGAGGAGACCAGATCAACTTATGAACCTCTGGGAGCACAATGGAAACTCTTCCACAATCGACCACAGATCGTCAGAAACCATGAATCTTCTATGCCTAACAGATTGCAAGAGGTGATCTAGAAGGAAGGTGGCTGGATTTCTCACTAATATTAAAAATAAATGTAAAAATTGAGTGTGTATATTTGGATTACCTCATGGTCATGATTATAATTTATTTATTAGAAAGGTGAATTTGATATTTTAAAGGAGTTCAAAATCTAAAGGGAATTTCGCTATCCTGATTTTTTCTTTAAAAATTATCTAAAAAAGATAACCTAGGACAATATCATCAAACTACATTTCTCCAAATAGCTCTTTCCACAATGGACAGGTAAATGACTGAAGGGGCTGTTTAACAATAGAGACGTCTGTCTATTATCCTCACACGAATGATGATAAGAGCGAAAGGAATTTCTGTCCGTATGACATTAAAACATTTATCACAATTAATATATTAGAAAATATAAGCCAAGTAAATATGTTTATCCATATCATGTAATAATTATTGTAATGAACGACGTGTAGGGTATAACATCTACTGTATATTCAAGAGGGAATACAAACCCAACATCGGTACAGCAAAAGCAAGAAGCTTGTCAGTTTGAATTACATTTTAGAATTCCAAAACCTGTAAGACGACTTAACAACAAGAACTCAATCCCCGTCACACACCCCCCCCCCCCCCCCCCCCAAAAAATATATAGCATATATTAGTTTAGTCAAGATTAGACTGTGTTAATGACATATCAAAACTGCATACTTAGCGCAGTGGTATTTCTAGATGACATGTCACTTTAAATTAGCTGATATGAGAGAGAGAGAGAGAGGAGCTAAGGTGTCGGACACTTTCAACAAGTACACAGTGTTTGGGTATGTTCAATGAAGTGCTGCTGCGCTTCTCTTTATAGCTTCCTATTATATTATTGGTAGGAAACGCACTGCAACGGATACTATAAACTTGGCTTACGTGATAAGGTTAAAATATCCTGTTATGATGTTCGTGATTCTCTCCAATACCAATATAACTCTAAAATTTTTATCAATTTAAAGTATTGCGTAATGCATATGACCGATATATAATAACAGACACGGTGGTAAGATAACGACCTAGACGAAAGTTAAATGGAATCTAAACAAAATTATATTAAAAGTGAGACAGTAATCTTAGTTACAGTGATATAACCTGCTCAGATTTCTTTTTTTTTTGCTTTTACTCCGTGTGAGTGTGTGTATGTGTGTGTGTGTGTTTCTCCAACCATACCTAATGACTCCTCCCACTGAAAGAATTCCAGAGCTTATTGGTGGACTCTTGCTAAAAAGAGGAAGAGTCCTCCCCCCGTCCCCCTCAGTAAACACTGTTACCATATAATTTTTCGAAGTCCCTCAAAAAGGTGTACCAGGGAAACCTGTGTCCAACTGTACGTACTTTTATTTGAATCAACGTGGTAATTGTATTGACCAATGTGTAACAAAAGTTGCACTATATAAATTTTGAACACTGCTACACAAGGCCGGACACTTTCATTTAAACTCAATTTATATTATCCTTTGAAAATACTAAACATATTGAAAACAGATGTATCAATATACAGTAATTACTTTCAGCCAAAAATTGTTATTACATACATGTAGGATACCTTCAACTTAACCTCACTTGAAATGGATAAAAAATTGAACTAGAATTTTAATCTTTGGGAACTAGGATTATTCCAAACTAAGCGCTTCATACAACTGCTAAATATCTCCTAAATTGGACTACGGAAATAATTTATCAAGACTTCATGATAAATACTGAAATTACTAAATACTGAATTTACTGAAATTTAACTTTTTGATAAATACTGAGATTTGACTAATAGAATTTGAAAAGGTTTCTAAAAGGTTTTTGAATAAATTTTATATAAATTACTAGGCATCAATGAGAAAAAATCTGAAGACAAATGGGTCAAGGTCTAAATAATTAAGTAGAATAAACATTCATAAACCAGTTTCTCTTGGCCCAATATGTACTGTAACCACTTAAGTGAAAGCTTTTTAAAGTAATTTTATATGATTATTCAAGAGAAAATTCCGTCAATGCAAACGAGGACTGTAAATTATAAGCAAGACGCAATGGCAACATACAAGCAAACAGTCTCGTTCAAATCTGGTTGGTCCTTGGCTAAATTAGGACTGAACCCATATCTGATAATTTTGGCTAAATAAATTACCCATATCTGATCAAATCTTTTGGATTTGATTGTCTGGTGGCTAAAGACTAAAGCTTGAAAGCAGTAAGGGACAAAAGGTGGAAAAGGCTATAAAACTAATTTTTAGATTAACAACCAAATGTGTTAAACAGATGGTTCAAGATGTTGCCCAGAGCCTCATTTTAGTGCTTCTTTCTACCTTTATTTATATATGCCATGTATACAGTACACTGAAATAGAGAACTTCAATCTGGCTCAAACGCTGAAGTAGGAGTTGCAGTGTGTGGAAGAAATCTAATACGTTGAAACTGACGAACTACATTATTTAAAGTTTCGTTGCCTTGCACTAGATGATATAATGCAGTCTCCTTATTTCAAGTGTTTATATAAGCCAGGTACAGCAGTCAATGGTGAGGTTATATCACTTTCAAATGGACACTTAGCAGAGGTTATTAAGGTACATGACATTGGAATGGATGATTTAAGCTTATGTACGCACTGCAATCAATATTATGTCCTGGTGACAAAGTTTAAAGTTTTTTTTTAAATGCACTATGTTGAAACTTGACGGCTCTTTTCCAGGGATCAAATCACTTATGTGACTTGGGTCTCAAAAGACTTTTAGAATTCTTTCTAAAGGGAAGTTTATTCACGCTTTTTATTCTTTGATTTATTTGAATATCTAGGTTTAGTTTTCAACAACTGAGATTTCCAATTTTAGCGTACAAACTAAGTCAGTAAATTTATATCTTAGTACAAACGTCTGACTCTGCCATTTCACAATATTCTATTTCTGATTCCACACTCATCTTCACAAATCATACCGTCCGATTCTAGTATCCACTCTCACTATTCAGTGCATACTTGGAGTTCTAACAGTTTTTCCCTCTTGGTTCTCCAAGGTTCATACCAAACACCTTAAGTTTTGTTCCAGCTGTGACCAAATTATTGAGCAATCTTCCCAGTAACGCAGTTAAATCTACGGCACTTCGGCAAGTTCTAAACATAACAATTTTTTTTGTACAGCAGGTTCCGTTCGTTTCATTTTTTATTTAATTCGTTCATTACCTCTGTCTTTTTCAGCACTATGCCGCTTTCCTTACTAAGGCGCTTGGGCTTGTAGCATTCTGCTTTTGCGCTTGTTCGATGCTTTGCTTGCAATGAATATGCTGTAGTTTGCAGGTTACACTGAAGTAAACCAAAGCAGTTAAGGTCTACGACAAGATGAAATATTATAGATTCTCCACAATTACTGGCGAGATAGACAATGTTTGGCACATCATGAGTGGTCAGAAGACACTGAAATTAAGATTCACTGCAGTTCATGGTTTATCCAGTGGGCGCCTGTATTGACGGTGTAACCCAGTGGTTGGAGTTAACGCTGGTGTGAACAAGGCACCAAATGCCTATGCATTATTTTTGAAAGACTTTTTTAAGTTGAGTGCCTTGGAATGGTTGCAGTTATATTTGAACGATCAATGCACTTGTGCAGGGTTGGCATTTAGTCTCTTGATGAACTGGTAGTGGGACTCAAGAAGAGCATCCGTCCATAAAACATTTGCCAAAACCAGTTATGAAATTAACTTGCATATTTGTTGCACTACAGCAGTTAACGACTCCTTGACAGCAGTATATGTCCAACAAAGTTAGTGAGCAGTCAAGCGCTATTCCTGCTAAGCAGTTCTATCCAAAGGCTCCCTGAAAAATAGAAACTTAAATTGGCGTTATTTTTTTTCACTAAGAACTTAAATAGGCGTTATTATTTTTCAATAACTTAAATTGGTGTTGTTATTTTTCAATAAGAACTTAAATTGGCGTTATTATTTTTAAAAGCGACATTAAAATGGCAGGGTTACATTTTCAAAATGGTGTAAGAGAACTTATTTAATATTTAAATTTCTGCTGGATACGTTATCGACTCCTTTTATAAATGCAGGATACAAGATCAACTTCCTTCTATGAATTAGAAAAATTCTATTGTCAAAAGCTCAGATCACATTCCATTACACCATGTGATAATTAGACTACGTTGAAGGAAAAAAATTATTATTCTCGTCCCGAATTGAAATTGATGTTTGCTCCAAATATAGAACAATTTCACTAAATTGATTAACGTTTACGGGTATTTTCAGACTCCTATTCAGTCTTAAAAGATCTTCAATTAATTGAAGACTGGCAAAAAACTACCAAAAATTTTCTCACCCCAAAAAATCACCCAAATTATAACATATTAGTAACAACATACGTAGCTTAACTACGTAAACAACTTTAAAATCCTTAATAACTATGACCTGCTAATTCAGTGGACAATTAAAACTTTTCTTAATGAAGTTCTGGTCACCTACTGAGAGAAACCTGGAACTTTCGCAGCCCACTATCACATCAAGGTTTATAAGAAGCGATGTTCAACTGTTCTCATACTGGAATGATTCAGTTGCCGATTTACAAAGAAGGATTCTCTAGCACCTCCAGGGATGTGGAGGGGGCGGGGCAGCTCCCTACGTAAACTAAGATCGCTATGACTGACAGTTGCCCAAGATTCAAGGTAAACATCCAGCAGCCAAACTCAAAAAAGGGCCAAGTACAACATGGTCGTCTTCCATTTCTTTTTTCTGGGGAGCCGATGGTTGCATACCTCAATCCTCTGCTTGTGAAGCGGTAACCTGTCAACAAGAGTTCATCACATACGAAGTTGATTCATAGAGATCGAACTTGCAAAACTTTAAAACCTTACTAATAAGGCCTAAGGAATATTTTTGGGGATTCATAAGAGTTTTGATGGCAAGCATTACAGAATGCAAAGAATACTAATATACTGGTACATTAAAATTTTAAACTGTCATAAGTACATATCTGCATTTTAAGAATCATCCTTTTGAACACCTGTATAATGCCCTCCCTTAGTTCAAAGGCCTAATTAACTTATACAACCAAACTTAAATTCCACTGAGGAGTTAGAGATGTGTATTTCTGGTGAAAAAAGTTCTCTCTCGACGTGGTTCGGAAGTCACGTAAAGCCGTTGGTCCCGTTGCTGAATAACCACTGGTTCCATGCAACGTAAAAACACCATACAAACAAACAAACTTAATCACATCATGAACAGGGAGTGCCCAACCAAATTTAACTTTAATCAATAAAGCAAAATTTAATAAAAGATTTTAAGCGTCCCATGCGATGACAGACAGGAGAATAGTACAATGCCTAACAGACCACTTATTGCAACAGGCCAAGTGCAATACTACAGAAAAACGAGGGCGAACAAATTAACGGGAAATTATGCCACAAAAACACGGGAAACCTTTAAAAAATTACCTTATGAAGAATAAGGTCGAAGCAGAGAACAAAACTGAACACCTACAAATGCTAATCGTACGTTATGGTTTCTTGAATAACTTCCTTAGTTGAAAGATTGAAAGAAAATTTAAAAAGCCTAAAAAATACTGTAATTTAGGCCATTCTTGAACAAGATTGCCACCAGAAATAACAGAGAGAGAAGACTAAAGTAGTATGTGTTCAACAGCCAAGTTTCGGCAAACTATTTCCTTTTAACGGATTTTTTTTTAGCTATCTATACAGACTATAAATTCACAATTGACTGGTTTTTTTAGTATTATCAGCTGTACACTTACCGGTTACCAACCTGCAGAACCTATAATTCAAGACTTTGAAGGCTGCTTGATAACTTAACCGCTATCAAAGATTCCTTCTCTGAACTACAGCCGATACTGGCAAATTCTTACAAATTCAAGCTTACGTCTCTTGAATATATACCCTTTAAAAGGTCTCTAATACAAGTTGTGACAAATTGCAGAAACTAGAAAATTAGATTGTATAGACTCCATTTTTAATTGCAAGTTAAATCCAAGTGAATCTTTTGCCTCCAAATTTAATAAGTGCAGCTAGTAAGCTGCAAAACTTTATTAAACTGAATCAGACCTATCACTAAAACCAGAGGCGCTCACTCTACACGTGGACTGTGAAAGCTGTTCCACCCTGAGGCGTTTCCTGGAAGAAGGACCAACGGCCCTCTTAAAGATGTCTTTGATTACACAGTTTTTGGTCAAGAGCAGCAAATTACACTGTTCACTTAAGTGGCGAGGTTAAATTCACCCAAGGAAGAAACCAAACGAAACGGCAGTATAGCGTGGTATCTTACGTTGCCCAGCTTTCAAATCTTTTTTCTATTTTCGCCTCTAGGGTCTTTTAGCTCCAAAATTAATTACAGCCAATGTTATTCGGGAAATTACTTCATGCATTGTTTCAAATATGTAATTTTTTTGTCACCAAGCATACACCGTTTAATGATCAAACATTAGCTGCAAAGCCGTTGAAAGTTTTAGCTATGGTTCTCTTAAATAAAAACTGCAACTACCGGGTATTCCTCAAGATCCTCAGGCAACGCTGTTTAGTAGTTCTTGGACCTTAGGCCCCGTCCACACGGTCGAGCTTTGGTCGACGAACATTGTCCGATGTGACGTCAGAAGCGGGAAAAGTCAGAACTTTGCCCCATTTTCTCCGCTTCTGACGTCACATCGAACAAAGTTCGTCGAGCAAAGCTCGGCCGTGTGGACGGGCCTTTACACAATAAATCCAATATGTTCGAAGGACCAAGCGGAAATATCGACAAGTGTGTCCCTACAAATCAAACTTTCACGCGAATCGGCGATGCATTAGTACCACCCTAAAACTATTTACCTATTTTAATTTTTACATTTATATGAATTAAGTTTTTTCTAATAGCTGTTATCCTATTCTGTACTAACGGTTATCTTCTGTAACTTTCAATTGAAGACCATATTCTTTGGAAGCTTCCGAATTTCAAGTCTATGGTCCCTGTAGGTTTGTTCCATAAGAATAGGTGGTTATTTTATGAGTAATAATAATAGTAAATTACTTCAACCATGGAACACCTACAAAATCATTTTTGTGGTCAGACCACGATGAAAATGCTTAACTGAACAATTAGTATACTTCCACGGACCTATGGGCATAAGTAATGCACACTTGTACTCTGACAATCTGTTAATTTCAATAATGATACCCCTTAAAACAAATAAAATTGACTATGTCTGACGTAAATGGTTATCTATCCAACCATGACATCTGAGTCGAGGGCCTAACGATTACTACGTAGTCGAGTCTTTACACTATCTTAATGTTTAAAATATACATTTTTTATTATTGCATTTTATTAAGTTCCTAATCTCAAACTTGCAAGAGTTCACAGGGTATTAGTTTTCTTGTTCCTCGCTCTATTTCAAATCCAATGTAACTAAAACAACAGTTAACAGGAGCCAAAAAATGTAGCTACGTACGGAGAAAGAACACATTGAATTCCTCTCTACTACAATGTGTTAAAAAATTAAAGCGGCCCCTATATTTATTCTTAATTGTTACATAGCTCTGAACAATGACACCAGTCAATTTTGCGTCGTCCTTTTACTCACTGCTGCAAACAAATCTCCAATCCGCACTCCCGCCAATTACGTCAACCTCTACCAACCCCCCCCCCCCCCAGGACCTCAGCCAAACCGTGCCCCCCCCCACCCCCACCAGCCCATACGTCTCCCATCACCCTCACTACGAAATTATTATTTCTCCAAGACTACGATGAGTACGACCAATCCCCTCAACTTAACCCCCCGCCCCACAACATCACAATTCCCTCTAACTTCCCAGCCTCCAACACCTCAAATTTATACGGGTGCTTAATTTAAATATTACAGCAGACCATGTCAGTCGACCTCCCAGTCACACTTTTAACAGTTTGAACAGAGAAATCATTATTATTATTATTATTATTATTATTATATTATTATTATTATTATTGTTATTATTATTATGATTATTATTATTATTTACCCCAGGCAATAGAATTGTTTATGAAAAGGGCTAAAACCTTTTTATTAATTAAAAAAAATTAAAATTCGCTCATTTTAATCATTAGTTTGAAAGGAATTGGTCGCGTAAAATATGCAATTTTCAATATTAAAACTAAAGGTTTTTTAAAACCTACCCGACTACTACTGGCATAATGTTTGGTGTGTGCATGATTGAACAATTTCGTTAATGCACGAGTGCTCTGAACCACTGTACTAGCTCAGTGCACACATCAAGGAAGACTACTCAAATGGCGCTGAAAATCTGCGCTATTGCGTAACAAACCAGCACCTATTACAATTCTTTCAGTGTCCTTACAAGACTTACGAGGCGTTAGGACCATACAGCAGTAAATCCCATATAGGCCATGTCTCTATAGGACTTTAGTATTAGGAAAGTCCTTACAAAACTTTACAAGGCGTTAGAAGCATACAGCAGTAAATCCCATATAGGCCATGACTCCATATAAATTTTACTAAATTGTATTTCTTTGATCTGTATAACTAAATTTCTTGATAAATGCCCAAGTGGGTTGACACCAAATTGAGTGGTTATAAAGAATGTTAACTTTGGTCCATCATATAAACATTGGAGTTCTTTTACCATTTGTATAAAATATTTATTTAAATATATATTCCTATATCATTTTGTAAAAAGTTTATGGCTATTTTGGGTGATTGAGAAATTTTCTTTATGACCGGTAATTACCTTACATGGAGAAACATTCCTTGGAATTGGTAATTATCTCTGTAGTTTACTTTATAATTTCTTTTATTTTGTTTCTTTTAATTTGTTTGTTTTTATTTAATTCCGGTTTGTTCAATTAATGTTTGAGGCTTTATTTTTCCTAAATCACTGTAAAGAAAATTGTGCTAATTAACTGACCTCAGCCTTCGTTGTGCAAACCAAAGTAAAGAGGAGTTAAAGATAACTACTAACTACCTAATTTTCTGAATATTCCGAGCCAAACAACTCTACGAAGTAACCTCGAAGTCACTGTTGGAAGGGAAAAGCAGTCCAACACCAACCGTCAAGGAGTGATTACTCTCCCTCATCTCACCTTACCTTTGGATATTTTATGGATTTATATTCTTCGTCGTAGCGCTGGACAACTTTTTCAGGACTCTCCAACGATGGGACTCATGTGTTCAGTGCTATGAATACTAAGTGTAACACCATGAAGAATTAAATTAACTCTTCACCTCGTCTGATGAGTGTAGAGGCGACCTCAGTGATGGCTATGGAATTATCATATCCATTCTCTATTTCATCCTGTGAAGTCACTATAAGGTGGGTCATTGTATTGATTGGCACAATAGTAGTGGCATTTCTTGGTGACTTATCATCCTCAAGTCAAAAAATAAATAAAGCCTTGAACACAGTAATTTAAAATCGCTCGTGAAACTAGGTTTGTTTATAGGCTATTCTAATTAAAATTATCAATTGTCGACCATAAATTGTTTGTTTATTGAAATTCGGCCTTTTAACATATATTCCAAGTGATGCCTTCATCACATATTTAATTTGTTAATTAGGTCAAAATATGATTGAAATTGTTGGCTTTTGATTTGCAATTTTAGAAATTAATATTAAATTGAGATTAGTTTTGGAGGTGAATTTAATTTGTTGATTTGCCTTTATATAATGTGAACAAAATTTTAGGGTAGTCAAAAATTATATTCATATTTCATTTAAACATTCTGGTTTCCAATTTGAATTGGGTGGTTAAAGATTTATCTATCTTTTAGGGCTGGCTCAAGGTGGAGAGGAAAGCTTGGGACAGGAGTACATCTGCCAATGCTTCTAGGTTTGCTGACCCGAAGCAGTCACTACTCCAAGTGAACTAGCATCAACTAACAACCAACAACATATTATAAATTTCTCAAAATGATTTAAATCTACAGATGTTAGTTTGTGTTGCAAATAAATATTTGTTATAACACGGTCATTTGTCCTAAGTGATTTTTTCTGCTCACCATTTAACTTTGTGTTAAATTCTCCAAGGTTCATCGTTAGTAGATTACGTTTCATCGCAGATGGACTATGAGTGAAGTATCATGGGCAATATTACGGTAGTGTAAAAGAAAATATTAACTTACTTTCACCTCAAGACCTGTTCATGCCAAGTCTAGTACACGCTGATAACATTTAGTGCCTGATCGCATAGCTGTCCTTAATGTCTACAATAATGAGAAAGTAGCATTCTCCATATTAACTTAAGCAGACATTGTCTTTTTTTTTTTAACTGACTGTCTTTTTTTCGTTACTTTGGCGAATATACACATAGCAATTAACTAGACTTGTGAACTTGTTATTCTGACTAACGATTATCAGATCATAGATACAGTACCAAAAGTTAATACTACCAACATAAAAGTCATTTACTTTCCGACTTCGCTTTTGTGTAAAAGTTTGACTAGTTTTCATATTCTCAAGATTCTAATATACTCTAATATACCACACAGCTTTATTAACTACATTCCTACAAGACACGAGAGTGCCAGTTAAATAGGGACACTCCGTGGATATGCCTCTAGCGTTACTGTGCATTCTTGTTCACGAAATTTATAAAAGCGCCACAGGGTTGATTTTGCT
>NC_087209.1:61880404-61897049 GCF_015104395.2 Macrobrachium nipponense
CAGGGTTGATTTTGCTGAATGAACACTACGCTGCAGTTTCACAATGAATAAAAATAACCTTTTGTACCAAGTTCGTAATACCAGACTCAGTAGAGGCCAAAGCACTAAGCTATTTTAAGAGATTAGCATCTAAGAACATTGCAACTGTTATAACCATTCCCTTTTACCTGGTGTGGGGAAACTAAGGCCCGCCAAAGGAATTCGTACAGCCCGCCAAATGTTAGTAAATTTCAAAGATAAAGGTTATTTGGTCTTTCAAATGTTTCATGTGAAGTCCCTACTTTAAAATACTATAGTTTAAAATTTTCCAGCTGAGTTTGTCTCTCAAATATATGCATTTCATGTGAATCTTCTACAGGACTTTAAAATAGATAAAAATTTTGTTTCTTCAAAAACCTTTTATTTTGTCTATTTTGAATATTAATTATTTTGCTTAATATTCTATGCGGCCCTATTTAGTTCATCTTTTAATGTGGCCCTTGGGTATTTCTACAGAAGCAATCCGCAGTGGCATAGACTATGGCAATTGACGTTTTCCCATGTTATTTTACTTACTGAACAAGAATTTAAAGTAATATTTATTCGGACGACTGTAATTAACCCCCAGGGGCCAGTACTAAAAACTGCGAAATACATTGGACGCCCCAATCCATAGTGGATGCCGTATCCGCGGTTACGTTCCTTGCAGTTCGTGCAGAACTATTCTTTAGAATTACCCTGCAAGAAACGTAACCGCGGATACGACATCTACCACTGGGGCGTTCTATGTATCTCTCCGTGTTTAGTACTGGCCCCTGGGGGTTAATTACAGTATTCCGAATAAATATTACTTAAAATTCTTGATCAGTAGGTAAAACTGCATAGAAAAACCGTAACTGCCATAGGCTGGGCCGCCGCGGATAGGTACCCTAGATCTACCCTAGTTATTTAAAAGTTACATTTTGGGGACCACTATAATCAATCCGTGAACACTGTTGGAAACAAATTTTATTTAAACTCTTTATTGGTCTTTTCTCTCATGCTTATGGATACCTCCCTTGCACGGTAATCGCTGCCTAACGTTACTTTTCTCTACTGAACACCACCAATGGTCTACATAGTCGAAAATCGAAATGGGTACCTCATCAAATTTGTTAGTAGTATAATACTGTTAAGAATATTTTCACACCTGGTAGCTTTCCCGGAGGTACTTTGCTTTTGTAGACTGACATTGGTAATAGTGACTAGCATTAATAATAGCACCTGGTTCTTGGTGCCCACTTTAGATTTAGTTTCGTCGTGTCCTTATGTCACCACCTAGTAATTTTAACGTCCTTAGTCTACGTTAGTTGGTGAAGTGTTACTGTCAACCTGGGTAGTAGCTTGGGAGCTGATTCGCCCAAGAGCAGACTGATCGGTGCACTTGTTGAATGATAATCTTTATTCATCTTAGTTACTTATACGACTATCTGCAATTTATTGTGGGGAGGTTTTCGTCAGTAATCTACCTTTGTTACGCGATCCAGTACTAGGAATATCACTTATAGGGATGTACAGTGGGGCTCAATCAAATCTCATGCAACATGATTCCTTTTGTATCGTCCAGATTCTCAGACTCAACGTGACATTGCCAAGTAGTGTTAAACTTTTTTTTTTTTTTTACGTCATACATGTCGACAAGTTTGCGAATTCACAGCCAGCCCTATTTTCCTAATGGTTATATATGTTCGTTCCCTTTTTTGCATTTGTATGATTCGTAATCTGTGTGATTTGAACTGATTTTTCTTTTTTAACGTTGCTTAGTTCGAAGTGCGGTGTGATAAGGTTAGCCATCAATGAAAGCGCACTTAACATTCTCCTCGGATTGGTCAACATAACTAGTACGTCTGCAGTATTATGACAGTAGACCTAATAAGCTCAACAGTTTTCTTTGAATGTTGAAGTTTCTGCTGCCTGTATGTTGCAAAATGTTCCGTAGGCCTAAAGAAATAATCTATGCCTTCTGAGATGTAGCCTAATATGTATGTTACTAATGAATTTATTTGTAGAGATTACCTGTTCTTTGATGAATACGATAGAATATGAATTACAACCAGTTTTCTTTGAATTTTGAAGTTTTAGACTGCGTTTAAGCTGGCTGTATGTTGCAAAATGATTTATAGGCCTAAAAGATATTCTAAGTCTTCTGAAATGTAATCTGTTACTGATGTTTTTATTTGCAAAGATTGCCTGTTCTTTGAGGAATAAAACATGCTGCTGATTTTGATTATATGGAGAAGGTGACTATTAATCGAAATATCATAAGTATTAACTATCAAGACGTATTGAACACTTGTTTTTCAACTGGTTTAAAATATTTTCTTAAAATTCCTTCTGCTCGCTTTTGGTGTACAATTTATTCTTTCATAAGGTAACTTGAAGTGCAAGAATGTGTTAACCTAATCTGCTTTCTGGCCAGAAATTGTTAATAAAGAGATGCGACTGTTAAGTGTAAAGTAAAGAAATCTAACACCTATGCCTAGGAACAATATCTTGGCTTTGACAAAAGAATACTTGCATATGCGAATATTTGCAAGTAAACCATCATTTTTGAAATATTTCAGAAATACAACAAATAATTATGTATGAAAATCATATTATTTTTCTAAGACATATAAAGTAAATGTTTTCAAGATAATTTCATTTTCGCTAGTCAGTGTAGACCTACTTATGTTACACTGGGTTTATATTGTTGCACCGACACTTATGATCGTTCACACACGCTCCCCTCAGTCACACGTTGATATCGGTGGGCGCATTCTACTTTTGTATATACATTTTTACATTGTTTTCAGTACTGAGGTGTAAAAGCAGTCAAATACTAGTTAAAATTTTATGCTTGCTTTTGAAACATTGTTAATGCTATGACAATTTTTAGTTTTTTTTATTTAACATTTGAACTGATGCTTGATGATAACTTCATTTTGGTCAAATGTTTCAGCGATGTGTGAACGAAAGATTTGAAAATGTTTCGAAAGAGACTTTTCTGAAATTTTCTACACGTGACATTTTCTTACAGTTTTGAAATGTATGACAGACTTCACTCTTATGAAGCATATTATGACCTTATTGTATTCAATAATCGCGTTTCCGCATTGAAATAATAGATATAGAGCATGTTAGGTTGCCAGTTAGTGAATTTTGAACGAAACCCTATGTAAACACGCATGAGATTTGAGCATCACTGTACAGTAGGTTTAGTTCCTCGCTGGACGAGTGGTTTTCGTGCTCGGCTGCCAATGCGGTGGTCTGGAATTAGACTCCCGGCTCTGCCAACGCAGATTCAAAGAAATTTATTTCTGTTGATAGAAATTCATTTCTCGATATAGTGTGGTTCGGATCCCACAATAAGCTGTAGGTCCCATAGCTAGGTGTCCATTTGGTTCCTACCCATGTAAAAATATCTATCCTTTCAGGCTAGCCCTAGGAGAGCTGTTAATTAGCTCAGTGGTCTGGTAAAACTAAGATATACTTTTTTCAGCTACTGAACCTCCTTACACTGCAAATGTATGTTGGCCACTGGTCCACATCATTGGGACTTTTTACTGGTATCACTTGTGGGGGGGGGTTGTGGTCAGGTATTTTTGCATGGGTATCAGGACATCTGCCCGACTGCATATTTCCCAAGTCTGGAAGAGTTTAGGGATGGGGAAAATTAGGACCAATCAAAGCGCGTGGAGCTGATCCATGACGTCACAAGCCACGCCTTTCAGCTCTCTCCTCAGTCCTATATCCATTAGTGCCGCCAGTCACGATGCCGAAGAAATACTTTCTTCTCAATTTCACAGCTTACGGCTTGATGACATATACATTTTAGTCAGATATATCTAAACATAATGCAACACTAATTTAACAACAATATATTCTTCAATGAGATACACCGTGAAATATATTATGCGTTATTGGCTTCTCCCTCTTGGTAAATAATATTTTCACATCGCGAATTTCTAAATTATATACTTGAATATGCATGTTTAAAGCCATTTATAAAGGGTTGCGATAACTCACGGGATGAATCAAACAATATACAAGATGGTAAAAATGATGGTATCTGACCTGTTTGTAGGGGAAAATAGAGAGGCAGTAGGCTTACACTACAGATTTCTATTGACATATGCTATTTCGTAGTAATGCACAGTAAGCAATATACTGGTCATAACTAGGCCATGAACAGGAATCAGACTGATATAGTCCCTACTATTTACAGGAACACAGTTTCAGCTTCATTCATTAAATTATTTCAAGAGCTAACGTGCCCTTAAGGAAACCTACTGTATTGTTGTGTTGGTGATCTAAGTTAGCCTAATGTAACCAAATATAGTTACGTGACAAACTCATCCTGTCAGTAGCTAATCTGAATACGGTTGTTTTTCAAGGTGCATTTGATAAGCTGTATTAAAAAAAATTGCCTTTTTGAGGTGGATTCCGTTTTCATAAAACCTTCCAGGTGCCCTTACCTGATTGATACTTCTCATTCATTGTGTACAAATATATAAAAAGTTTTTATTGACAATTTTTTTGTTTTGATTTTTTAATTTTCAACTTTTCATACATTGTGTACAAACGAATAAAAAGTGACAATAAAATTCAGTATTGAATATTTTTAGCAAGCCCTTAAGGGATTTTGCTTAAAATTCATTGTTTACAAAGAAAACACTGATTATTTAATATATTTAATATTCTTAGTAAACCTTTCGTGCTTGTCATTCATTGTGTGCAAAGAATCAAAATGAGTATTTCATTAGTAT
Source organism: Macrobrachium nipponense (assembly GCF_015104395.2). Classification (NCBI taxonomy): domain Eukaryota; kingdom Metazoa; phylum Arthropoda; class Malacostraca; order Decapoda; family Palaemonidae; genus Macrobrachium; species Macrobrachium nipponense. Next base: position 61,885,171 of record NC_087209.1, read on the forward strand.
GTAATACTTTTAGCAATTATAGGAGTACAGAATACTACCTATTTACAGAGTTACAGTAGACTTTTTACTAAGCTGAACACTAGAGCAAAGAATTGATGCATAAATTTCTTAGAACTGCGATATGCTTTAAAGTAAATATGGATGACACTTTTTTCCAACACTTTCAACAGAAAATTTTATGCAAATATTCAACACGTATTAATTAAAGCTAGAGATAACAGTAGTATATGTGTATACGACTATTTTCATTCAAGCTCACACTCAATGGCCAAATGTATGCCTTAAATTAAGTGCAAAATATTTTTTACATAGATTTTTGGCATTATGCCAAGCACTGGGGCAACTAGGGCCATTCAGCGCTGAAACGGATATTGACAGTAAAAGGTCTGAAAGATGTTACAGGAGGAAAACCTCAAAGCAGTTGTACTATGAAGCAATTGTTGGGAGAGGGTAGATAATAAGATGGAAGAAAGAGAATATGAACGGAGGTAACAGTAAAATGAATGAAAGTAGTTGCAGCGAGGCGCCGAAGGGATGCTGCAAAGAACCTTAAGTAATGCCTACATTGCACCAAATTAGGTGTAAATTATATACTTGAACATGTGTGTAATTATATACTTGAACATGTGTGGCACTATCCCTCTACGGGTTACGTAAATTTGTTATCAAAACTGTATCCTCCACATTTCTTTTAAGCATAAGGCAATTATTATTTAGTTCTGTAACATAATACCCTTTTATAGCCTGAAACAACAGGCAGTAACGCTTGAAAAACGTTCCATGCTCCATGCTTTTAAAACCGTCAATTTCAAAGTCCAAGATTCTTGATGGGAGCCGAAGTGCTGCAAGTTCTTGGCCTCCTGTCTGTAGTCTGTAGTGCTAATTACAGGTCATATACCTTCATTTTTACCATACCATCAATTTTACCATCTTGTATATTTTTAATTCATCCCATGTATTATCGCAACTCTTTCTAAATGGCTTTAAACACACTTGTTCAAGTATATAATTTAGCCACAGCCACTTGCCATGAAAATATTATTTATGCAGTAAATATCGACTTTGTGAGCAGGAATTAAGAAGGACTGAGCACTATTACCAAGAGGGAGAAGCCAATAACGCATAATATATTTCATGGTGTATCTCATATGAAGAATATATTGTTTGTTGAATTGGTGTTGCATTATGTTTCGATATATCTGACTAAAATGTATAGGTCATACAAGCCATAAATTGTGAAATGGGGAAGTTTTTCTTCGGCAATGTGACTAGCAGTAATGGCTATGAGACGAGTGTAGCTCAAAGGCGTGGCTTGTGACGTCAAGGATCAGCTCCACGCGCTTTGATTGGTCCTAATTTTCCCCATCCCTAAACTCTTCCAGACTTGGGAAATATGCTGCCCGACTTAACAGTGCCCGATGGACAACTGCCCGATTAAAAAAACTACCCGAATATTTACATATATTCAACCGCTCCTTTAGTCGAGAGAGAAACTACCGGACGATGAAGAACCTCGTTAGTAAAGTACTAATGTTTATGTTGGGAAAATTTTATCTTTAGTCACGGAGTTTTTTTTTTACTCTTGTAAACACCCACGGATTTAAGAACAAGGAATTGCCATCTGGAAATGCGTTTTACGAATGTGAACGCCAACGACACAACAACTGCAAGGCTAGAATTACTGTGTGGTGATCAAATAACAAGCGAAACACATTAACACACTCTCGCTCCATATATTATTTGTCAAGATCTTCTATCTTTATATGAAGAAATGAAGGAACAAAGCTATTAAAATCCAACAATCATCACAGCAGATTTTGTCAAACGTTACAGGAGTCTCAACTACCGTCTGTGAGCACAATTAGACGTTTTATCAGAAGATATAAAAAAGTTGTACATGTTCCCCATCCCATACCGAGAAATTTGTATGAGATGGTCATTCCAGATGAATATAAAAAAAACTTGCTAAGACGACAATTTCTTACTTTACGACAGTGGACCCGGTGAGAACCATATACTACTTTTGTTTTCGAACGAGAAAAATACGCAACTCTTGCAATCTTCGAGCGAGTGGTTTTGCGATGGTACCTTCATAGTAGTACCCGAACTGTCCTACCAACTATATTCAGTTCATTGTTTAATTTCTAAAAGAACGATACCATGTGTTTTTACATTATTGTCAACTAACAACAATCCACGTATGAAGAACTTTTCAGCCAACTTCGGGCTATTAATGCTAGACTTAATCCATCTGAAATTATGATTATGAAAAAGCTGCAATGAATGCAATAACAAGTTTTTCCAAATGCAAATATTAAGGGATGTTCTTTTCACCTCTCGCAAGCTATTTATCGGAAGGTACAAACTGAGGGGTTGCAATCACGATTTCGAAGCGATGCAGAGTTTGCCATAAACATTCGAAATACCAGTCCTAGCTTTTGTGCCAGCAGACAGTGTTGTACAAGCATCTGAACACTTACAAGAAAGTATGTGCGAAGGAGCAGATGGAGTAATTAACTACTTTGAAGATACTTTTATTGGTAGGATACGACAACGGAACAGAGGAAACCCACTCTTTCCTATTTGTATGTGGAATATGTATGATTGCGTATGCGATGATTTGCCACGAGCAATCAATTCCTTGGAAGGATAGCATAACCATTTACAGGCTAACATAACCTCGAGTCATTCCAATATCTGGAGTTTACTTCAGGTACTGAAGACTGAACTCTTAACGATACAATCAACCAAATGCTGGCAGTACAAGAGCCTCCCTCAAAAAGGAAAAATATCAGGACAACCAAAAGAATAGCAAAAATTGTGCAAGATTATGAAAATCGAGAAGTATTAGATTACTTGAGAGGGATAGCTCAAAATTAAATTTTTTTTTTTTTATTTAGAGGTCTTTTTTTTTCATCAATAACAGACTTGCATATCCATATATAAAAAAATAAATCATGTTCTTTTTATTTTAGATCTCAATTTGAAATTTTAGGTTTTTTTTTTTTTTTTTAGATTATTCTTTTTTTTCAATAACATACTTGTGTATCCATAAATAAATAAAATTAATAATGTTCTTTTTATTTTTGTCTTTTATTATACCTTGTTAATGTTTACCATAAGGAAAAAATAAATAATTAAAGAAAGTGCATACAAAACCCCTATGGCAGCAAAACAAATAATCGGGCTAATGTCCTAACTGACCAAGTGTCCTGATCAGGAATTTGTTCATTCGGTCACTTGTCCATCGGGTACTTTGCATGTGAATTACTATATTCAACTAACATAACAGAATGGTAGTCTCCAATTTCCAATAGTGAAACCATGACAATACGCAAACATGATACATGTACGTAGTTGTAACACACTTTTACCTGGCAAGACCACTCTCTTAAGTAGGGATGTGTAAAATTTGGAGACCCTTCATCCTTGACACAGGTTGTGCCTTGTAGACATGAATTATACTCTTTTAGGACACCAGAAAATTGGTGTATGATAATACAGTATTGTATAAATATAAGTAATTCTGCTGAAATTTCTTAGACAGTGCTTCCATCTTAATCGTGAGTCACTGCAGCAGGATATCTGTGTGGCTTAACTTTGACATTAAACAGCTGAAGTGATTCACGTACTTTGTAAGGCATTAGATGATGATAAAAAAAAAAAAAAAAAAAAAAAAAAAAAAAAAAAAAAAAAAAAAAAAAAAAAACAAAAAAAAAAAAAAAAAAAAAAAAAAAAAAAAAAAAAAAACTATGTGAAAACTTACATTCAACACAGTCCATAGTGAGCAAATGGTTGTTTTGATGACTATGGCCTAAAAGGATTGCATGTAGTGTACACAAATATATAATTTATATTTATTTTAGAGTAATTACAAACAACTGTAATAAATGTCTTAGCAATAATGTCTTGTGAAACTACAACATTGGAGTGCTTAATGTTGCATTTAACGTCAAAAAATTATCCTTCCCAAGTTGTCATAACGGTAAGATAAGGCATTCAGCCTGTTAAACAGTATGCTTATTAAAATATATCTCTCAGGCACATACATGTAGTTTAAAATATGCTTTCAAAATATGTCTAAATGTAATGACCAAAGAGGTTACAGAACTGCTGTTTTTGAGCCATTGGTATTTCTACTGAAACATAGTTCAAAGCAAGTGGCATTTCAAAATGAATTAACTGTCCAAGTTTAGCCCTTATAAAGAAATGTGTGCTTTAAAAGTACTGTAAGCAATAATCCAGAGTGTAACCCATTTACATGAAAGAAAAAAGCTACAATTGATGAATTTAGAAGGGGTGAGCATTGCACTTATGTAATTTGGTCTAGCTAAATTTGACTTCAAAAAAGTGAAAATGAAGCCTCTTTATAATTATCAGTTCTTGCTTAATGCTAAAAAAAAATATTGTTATGAGGTTTAAAAAATGATCGTAATTTAAATGCAGTCCTATGAAGTTAGAGCAACGAGATTCTTTTCTTTTTACTGTTCCCATGCCGGGTATACTGCATGGTTACTAATGCCCCTATAAGCTTAAATTCAGAAGAAAATTTCCTTATATCTATAAAGCCCAACACTTTTTGAACTGCCTATTAAAATTTCACTGGATATTGCAATTCCATTACTACAATCCCACATTCATAACAAAATAGAAGAGTATAGTACATTCTCAGGTACTCACTCCCGATGATATTCTCCATCTAATTTTTGGTGGAGAACTCATTTAAGCGCAGACAGCATACATGAAATGCAACATTGCACAATGTCAGCTTACATACATTCAGTTAATCCAGTTAACTTTATATATCTGAAACCACAAAAGTTCATTAAAGGTAATGCTAGAGTCACTCATTTTAACGTTAGGTACAAAAATAGGTTATTCATACTTAAAAATCAATCATTTTCCTTTCCGAGAGATATAACGCTATCCCAGTCAGGAGTTTTAACTATACTTGAAGTCTGCCATGCAGATAATATTCTCTTATAAAACAAATGAAAAAACAAAAATTCCCCCCAATAGAATCTTAGAACAATTTTCTCTATATATATATATTTAATTTTTAATGTATATAAACATATATTTCTTTATATACACAAGTCAGTAACGACTTAGTATGGTACATTACTAAACAAATACGACACACTTTCTCCATTGTGAGTTCTTCTTATAGATTCTGCTAACACCATCGACACATCAATGCACTGAAACAAAATGAAAATCACATCAGTTAAATATTCTCCTATTAGCAGAAGGAATTAAATTCCTTCCCAATCCATGAATAATTTTCTGGAGACAAAGTCAAACCTGCTTTGCAATAGAATATTCAGAAATGCATAAAAGTTGGTATGCCAAATATTTAACAATACTTTCAGATATAATGTACAATCATTCACAGAAAAGAACTTGTTAAACTGTTAATTGGTTTGCTGGGTCCCTTCTGAAAAAATGATATTGCATTAAGCGTTCCCCTGGAACTGAATATAAAATTCCAAGACACTTTTTGATAGAAAAACACGTTTGAATATAAAGCAATGCTGCTTTCGCAACATGTGAAATGACAATGAATGCTTTCCAAGTATGTAAAGTATATATATTAATAAATTTATTTGCTAAGTTGTGTAATCATAGAATAAATAGGACTTGACAATACTTACAGCAAGCATATTCTTTTAAATGCAAGCTATTTTGCAAACAGAGATGCATACTATAAAAGCAAGAATATTTCCTGTTGCAGGAACTAGGAAAGTTACAGCAGGCTACACTCTGGAACACTTAGGAAAATAAAACATTCTTAAGATTAGACAATAAAAAATTTCAGTTAAAAAGCTTTTTAAGCAATTGAAAGTTCTTCACCACTAAACCAATGAAAAATTGTGCACAAAGCTATGAATAAGTTATTTTTGGGACTAAAAAAATATGGTGAGAACAAGGCTACAATTTTTTTTTTTTTAGCAGCAAACCATATAAAAATAATGTACACCAAATAGGCAAAATAATCTTGCTTGTAATGATTTGGAATCAATACAAAAGCTGCGAGTTTTGAGAAGATTCAAGTATGATTTAAATTTGCATTTTTAATATATGTACTCAAAGTTTCTTCTAAAGCTTGACTATTATAGAAATCAAAAGCTCTCTCATAACTTTTTTTTTTATTATTATTATTAGATAATTTTTCTTTGCATTTTAATGGTTATACTTTTATCTCAGTTATCTCAGAATTTGCTAAGCCCTTTTAACTAATTACAATGTACATACACCGGAACCGTGTAATCATGGACCTATCTGCTTGGCCAAGAGCAAGACATTATGTAAAACAAGAGGTAGTATATACTATATTTATGGAACCATTGTAGATTTTGCGTATTTAAAAAAAGCCCCACTAGTTAAGTTACTTCAAAGAAAGATGACAGTTGACAGACCCATCAGTTTATGAAATTGGAGGTCAAATTGGCAAAGGGTAATAAAACTGATTTAATTATGAGATTTAGGCCATGAAGGCACCAAGACTTATCTTAGTTAATAGGTGCCTTTTTTTTATTCAGATTTTCCTAGAGGCATCATGGCTCTATATATATGTATTTTCTGTATCAAAAAATTAATATACATCGTAGGAGCTTTAACAGGCTTCTCTATACCACAAATAGCAATAGTAGTAAATAATTTACTATGAAGTCTTTGTTAGTTCCCCCTTAAATGGCCATATCTGGAACAGTGCACCAGAATGCGGTACACAGACTGGGGAGCACCACTTGCTGTACTGGCTCCTTCCGTGGAAAAAAAAAAAAAAAAAAAAAAAAAAAAAAAAAAAAAAAAAAAAAAAAACAAAAAAAAAAAAAAAAAAAAAAAAAAAAAAAAAAAAAAAAAAAAAAAAAAAAAAAAAAAAAAAATAAAGTTTATCTAATACAGCAGGCTAAATTCTAAGGAAGATCAGATTTTTTTTTCAAACTTAACTGTTCAGGGCTATAGCCAGAACCCTAGAAGCCTATTTATCATCAAAATCTCATATTCTTTGCTATCTGGTAAGAATGATGACCACCACTGTTACTATCTACTCAGGATACAAGTTCCAATGCTGTCACACCAGCCTAGGGCCTTCTTGTGTGGCAAAGGTGTGGTTATTTTGGTCCCTATGAGCTTGTTCAAATTAATGAATCACTATAATTTATTTTGTCTAATTACACAGAAAAAACGCAATGACCATACGTGTCCATTAAGCCACAACATAAGAGTAAACAATAATTTATGTTCAACTGGTGGGTATAAACTTTAGAGTTATTCAGCCAAGTTCTCAGTTGACTCAAGAGGAATGTTTACAAATTTAATTGTACCACCTCAAGTGTAATCCAACAATGAATTATCAATTCAGCAGTTTCCTCACCACAATTATTTCCTGGCCCCTGGAAATATCCTGGACGACTAATTGGGAAATGAACAGAAAAGTGAGACAGTATGGGGGGGGGGGGGGGGGGGGGGGGGTGATATTACTCAGTCCTCACTGCAACCAGCAAAGTGAAAACCCTACACAATCAGTCCTGCATATACATACTACTTGAATAGCCAGAAACATTCCCATTACAAGAACTACACCCTTCTCTTTGTGCTATCTTTCAACATCTGAGAAGAGTGGTAAATAATGCTGTTTATTCCTCTCTCCCTGTGACTGTTATCAATACTGAGCAAAGAGTATCGCTTATATAATTGCAATTCACATGAAGCCTGTGTGACTATTTTCTCAGAATAGTGCAACACTTGTAGATTAAGCTTTTTTTAATCTTTACCTGAATACTACATGCAACAGCCTCTTTTTTTTTTCTTTCTTTCTTTCTTTCTTTCCTTGGCTAACGATGATTTAAATGACACGTCAAGGTTACAATTCCATTTAATACCTGACAGGATGCCACTAGTATGGAAATGTCATAACTTACTATGTGAAATAATATCCCATCATCTTTAAACCTTGCTAGTGTCAATTCATGATTTGGAATGTCGAGAATATGCTTTAAGTGCATTTCAATGAAAATGCCTGTCATAAAACGCATGAGTAAGCTAACTCCATCTATAACTAGCCTGCCTCCAGTGACTGGTGACTAAGCGACAATGTAATAGTTCATGTTACTTGTCAGCACAATGAAAAAATGCTTTCTCAAAATGTACTGGGGAGTAGTGAGGAGGAATTAGGGTCTCCAACCCCTCTACATAACAGATTGTCTTACTTGTACCTTACAATGACTTTGCCCTTCTACTCTAGAGGTGAGGTACCATCAGATATAGTCAAGAACCTGATTACAGACATCAGTGATTGCTTAATTTACATAAGGGTGAGAGTATCTATACTATTCCTTTGCACTGCCCAACCTCTTCCACGTACACATGTACCATGAATTGCATGTGGTCTGTATGTGTTGACCTGAATTCTTTGCATAAACAGATTGGGTCATGTGAGCTATCTATCAAATACTGGTAAGTGAAACAAGCAGGAAGAATGTAAACAATTCAAAGGAATAAAATTAAGTACAAAAATTCTTTTTTTTTTCTTTGAATGAGCAACACTACGTCTAATAATGCATTTGATATGATTAATCATGTATGTATGCATGAACGGTTTGTACAAAAGTTTTTTAAGTCCACAAACTACAATTTATCTGAATTAATGGGTCTCAATGGTAAAATATTACTGACAGGAACAGCTACAATCAACATAGTTATAAAATATTACGGCTTTGCCTTCTTTATTAGCCTTTTCAGCATTACCGTAGGTGATTCATGGAATTAAAACTGTTGCACGAGAATTTTTTTTAAACTTTCACGAATTCTTCTTAGGTAGCTATAAAGCACCAAATTTGTCGTTGAATATTTTTAATATTAACACCTACCTCATTGCATAACGATCTCCTGAAAATTTAGAAGTATTATTTGGTAAAAAGTATGGACATATTCTACCAGAGGACATGGCACACCACACAAAATTAATGAAGCTTCCCAATACCTTGAGAACATAATGGACTCTGCAAGAGGTACTAAGGAGTTAAAAAAAAATGAGATACAGCCTGGTTGAAGTGAAGAGAATTTCAATGACTACTGGTGAAAGAAACTGAATTAATACATTGATCAAGATGTTCATATATTCTTACTTCTAAGTAGAAAATTAGATGGCAGCTTACAACCAGAATGGTAAGACTCGAGGTCAGACAGAGGTGGGAATATCATATATAAAAAAAGTTGAGAAGCCTACAGCTGGAAATTGGACCAAAACCTCAAAGATCAATATTTTTTTAACAATAGACAGAGTAAGGAAAGACTGATTCAGAGAACAGTAGATATAGAAGTAGCATGGCAAAGACCAATATGAAGATCAAGAAAATTAAGGAAAACAAGGCCATAAATGAAGACTTACAACAGATGAGGATTAACCCTTAAACGCCGAAGCGGTAAAAAAAAAAAATGTCTCCCGTGTGCCGGAGGTGTTTCAGAGTGAGCGCCGAAGCGGAAAAAATATTTTTTTCAAAAATTCACAGCGCGCTTAGTTTTCAAGATTAAGAGTTCATTTTTGGCTCCTTTTTTTGTCATTGGCTGAAGTTTAGTATGCAACCATCAGAAATGAAAAAAATTATCAGTATCATATATAAATAATGTGATATATGATAGCGCAAAACAAAATTTCATATATAATTGTATTCAAATCGCGCTGTGCGCAAAACGGTTAAAGGTAACGAGTTACTTCTTTTTTCGTTGTAATGTACACTAAATTGCGATCATTTTGGTATATAACACATCGTAAAAACGATAAAAGCAACACAGAGAAAATATTATCACAAAAATAATGCATGAATTCGTAACGCACGGACGTAAACAGATATTTTTTCAAAAATTCACCATAAATCTAAATATTGTCCTAGAGAGTTCCAATTTCTTTCAAAATGAAGACAAATGATTGAATATTACTATACTGTAAGAATATTAGCTTACAAATGCAGTTTTCGACCATATCTGACTAGGAAAGTTGACCGAATGTCGAATTTTTATATATATATTTTTTTATATGCAATTATTTCGGAAATAAGAAAGCTACAACCTTCAAATATTTTTAGTTTTATTCTACATGAAATTGCGCACATTTTCATATATAAAAACTCTATGAAATGCCCTAATATGAACCACGGAGCAAAACAATATTCCGAGAATGGAACGTACGCATTTCGGAGATTTGTGGCTGAGAATCCGCGTGCTGAGAGAAGGAAAATCTTTTTTTTAAAATTCACCATAAATCTAAATATTGTGCTAGAGACTTCGAATTTGTTTCAAGATGAAGATAAATGACTGAATATTACTAGACTGTAAGAGTTTAGCTTACAATTGCGTTTTTCGACCATTTCGGTAGAGTCAAAGTTGACTGAACGTGGTTTTTTTTCTATTTATCGTGATTTATATGCAAATATTTCAAAAATGAGAAAAGCTACAACCTTCAATTATTTTTTATTGAATTCTACATTAAATTGCGCACATTTTCATATATAAAACTTTATGTAACGGCTAATTTAAAATGGTGCAAACATTACCACAATCGCACGTATGATTTTTTCGGAAGAGTTACCGCGCGGACGTAAAGAAAATGTTATTTTTTTCATAAATTCACCATAAATCGAAATAGTGTGCTAAAGACTTCCAATTTGTTGCAAACTTAAGGTAAATGCTTGAATATTACTAAAATATAAGCGGTTTAGCTTACAATTGCGTTTTTTGACCATTTCGGTAGAGTCAAAGTTGACCGAAGGTTGAAAATTTGTCACTTATCATTTTTAATATGAAAATATTTCAAAATTGATAAAAGCTACAACCATGGGTTGTTTTTAGTTGTATTGTGCATGAAATTGCGCACATTTTCATATATAAAACTTATGTAACGGCTAATTTAAAATGGTGCAAACATTACCACAATCGCATGTATGATTTTTTCGGAAGAGTTACCGCGCGGACGTAAGGAAAAAGTTTTTTCATAAATTCACCATAAATCGAAATATTGTGCTAGAGACTTCCAATTAGTTGCAAAATTAAGTTAAATGATTGAATATTACTAAAATAATAGAGTTTTAGCTTACAATTGCGTTTTTCGACCATTTCGATAGTCAAAGTTGACCGAAGGTTGAAATTTTGGCACTTATCGTTATTTATATGAAAATATCTCAAAACTGATAAAAGCTACAATCATGAGTGTTTTTTGTTTTTTTGTTGTATTTTTCATAAAAATGCGCACATTTTCATATATAATACTTCATGTAACAGCTAATTTAAAATGGTACAAAAATTATGTCAGTGACGAAATAATTTCCGAGATGTGTCACAGATACTTTTTAGTGCGGCAAGAAAGAAATTCGCGCTTGCGCGCCTGCGTAACGATTGTAAACAAAACAACACCTTGATCCGTGAACTCCCAGCATCCCCCAAGGCGCGTGATTCAAGAGTTTTCGGCTGGTAGGCCTAAAAGTATTTTTCCGCGAATTTTTAAAAAAACTTTCATATGTCGACATAAAATACGTCCAGTCGGCACCCGAGAGACAAAAAATGTAGACGTAAAATACGTCCAGTCAGCGTTTAAGGGTTAAGGCAAACAGTGCGCAACGCATAAAACAGTGGACAGTCCAGCTAGGAAAAAGTTTTAGCACTGGAGTAATTCTAAACCTGTTATTCATAAATTTATCAAGTTGACAGGCTTCAATTGAAATCGTTAGAGATCAGTGATCAATCCAAATAACAGCAAGAGGGCAAGTCCATTGTTCATAAAATAATGCAGCAAGGACGACAGCCTGAATGTGTCAAGAATTTACACAAAAAGAACCGAAAGAATTTTTTAAATAATGGCAAGGATGACAGCCTGAATTAGG